>NC_135555.1:6012500-6285000 GCF_964340395.1 Glandiceps talaboti | reverse complement strand
GATGAAAACAGTGGGTTGGGAACTAAACGCACCGACAATTATCAACTGTTTTCGATGCGACGGTGTTTGTTGTGTAACATGGGGCGCATTGAAAAAACAGATGCATTAACATTCTAACCAGCCTGATGGTGGTGCAGGCCTTCAGGCGAAACAGACTGGTTTTAGCAAAAGAAGGCTAGTTGAAAAGATCGAGTTAAGACTACCCCATTAACTCGATAGGGGTGTTACGTAACCTTTTACATATTGATCCCAGTGACCTTGAAGATAATAAAGTTCGACTGAACACGAGAATAAAGCGTTACTTAGCCTTAGAAATAACAACTTTGGAGAGAGAAAGACAAGAAACGAAAGCGGTCGATCTCTGTAAATTAACGAAATCAGATTACTTTGTTTTCTTGATAATTAGGGCAAGCCAATTATTGTGTGCAGAGACTAGACTGGAGATCTATGAAATCGACAACCTGTTTTGATTTGTTTCAGCTATTTACACCCTTGTCAATTTCTACCACGTGCACTATTCTAAATAATAGTTCCCCTACAATTACTCCGAAGACGTCACAATATGCAAACAAAGTACATTTTTCAGTGAAATCACTTTGGGTTTTTCACTTTTATCCTGTGGGATTCTTATTCTGTGATTAGTTCTAAAACATAAATGTCACTTAATCTAATAATCAACACTAGGGGAATTTAAAGTTGTTGAAGTGTTTAGACAGTAAATAATCTTACATTCTATGTTCGTTTACCGATTCCACTTGAAAAGTCAAGAAGTACTGCATTCTCAAAACACTCCGCACAAATCTTTTCTTTACAACTCAATATTATCATTTCAAATGTTGTAAAGGTGCTATATTGAGAGGAAAACATGTTGTCTTTGTGATGTTACAGTTGGACTGTACCCAGGGTACTGATTCATGCAAATAAAGGTGACCAGACACTGCGCATGATATAGCCAATATTGGACTCTACCTGGGGTACCGACTCATCATGCAAGTAACGGTGACCAGACAAGGTGCGACCAGACACGCGGGTGCATACACAGAAATACAGTGAATATTGGACTGTATCCAGGGTACCGGTTCATGCTAATAACAACAACCAGACACGGTGGCATGCACACACACGGAAATATAGCCAATATTTTTTAATAGTCTTTAATCATTCGAATAAATCGACAATTTGTTGAATGGTCGCCACAAGAGCACCGCCCTAGTGCCCTAGTAATGAAGAAGCAGGGGTAAACCGGAGTAACCGGTACCTGCGTTGTCCAGCAGGGTCAAACTGAATGTTAGACTTACCATGGTACCGGTTCATGCAAACGACCAGACAAGAAGCATGCATAGAAATATAGCCAATATCGGACTGTAGTTGGAGTACCGGTTCATCAGTGCAAATTACGGCGACCAGACAAAGTGCATGCACAGAAATATAGCCACGTGTAGACATATCTCAGCTGCTCACATCTTCCGCTAGGTAACCTTACGTTATAAAAACTCTGGAAAGTATATTTTTAGAGACAAAATTAAAGGTGACACTGTGACTTCAACTTGAGCCCAAATTGTATCTAATTCATAAATGGGACCATTTAGATTCATGGTATTTGTAAATGGTAACTGTAGCATGCAAACATTTTAGCCTTGTAAAGTCTGTTTGTTATGTTCTTCTGAAAATTAAAACATTTAATAATAGAGCGTAATATAATATATATTGATACATTTGTAGTAGCAGGATTCGTGTGATAATTTCCTTGGAAAACAACGTTAGAATCTAAGCAATAACACGTGTGTCCCTGTGATTTAATATTAAAAGCAAAATTTCGTCCAATTTCCTGAATGTAGTACAATTTAGAATGTAGTACACAGTGGCCATCAATCATGTAACATAAGAAGAGAGAGACGTTTTCCGTGACTAACCTGCCTTGCATCTAAATCAAGTCGTTCACCATGTCACCGGATATAAACATTCATCTTTTGGTAAAATTTTGATTATTTTGATAGTTATAGACCAGAATTGTTGAATGCCGGTCATCATATTTATTATTATAACTTATATGATAAACAATAAAGTCGACACAAATGATTACAGAAAATAAAGAACACAATTTGTTCAAAATCATTTTGACGACGAATTTGTTTAATCCGAGGAGAGTGTGTGTGTGTGTGGGGGGGGGGGGGTTCAAAATGACAGTGCTGGTCAGCGATTTATCTTCTTTTTTATCTAGCCAGGAGATTTTGGTATCTGGCTTGAAAATGACGTTCACCAGAACAATCTATGCACGTATGTCAAGTCTATTTGTTGTCACTATCTCAAGAAGCTCTCCAGACCAAGGTGGGGATAAAGTAGAGAGCCTATTGAAATAGGAACACTCAGACAAGTCTGTGCTATCGCTCAGAAAAAAATGTTTCTATGATTATACGTAAAAATTGTCGTGTTTCGTTTGTTTGAAATCATAAGAAAGACCAAATCTTTCTATAATCACAAAAGTACTTCGATCAAAATGATCTGAATTCTAAGAATATTTGTGATACATGATGAACACGATACCATATGTTCTTTTCTCCTTGACCGTTTATTTTCAACTCAATGTCGGATTCACACCTAACATAGTCCAGAGGCTATCCATGGCCGCTTTGAATCTGAAGATATCTCATTTGTGGTGATGAAGGATATCTCAAAGCCGCTACTCTAGACTACACCTAACACAGCGTACAGATCTCTAGAGGTCTTAGCAAAGATATACAGCTCTTCGGTGTGTACAGAAAAATGTACAACAAACTTCAAACAGATTACATTAGTTATCTTTATAGGTCAGACCGATTTTCCAATTTTGATTCTAAGAATCGATACACCTAAATGATACAGTATGGTGATACCAAATATTTAAAACACTGTCGTAATTTTTACACAAAACCTTGGCAAATATCACAAAGATATATAAAATATCACCCGTTCACAAAGAAACGTTTGTTTGTTTGTTTGTTTGTTTGTTTGTTTGTTTGTTATTCGTTCGCATATTTCATGACTGTAAAGTACCTCTTTGGATCAGACATATGGGGTACACATGCATCAACTCAATTATCTTACAAGACTTGTATATATTATCTTTTCAATCCTTAAAAGTTACAGAACAAGGACTGTTTAGAGGGGAGGAGTTAGATGGAAATGACAAAAGCAAAATGATCAAAATTCAAGTGACATCATGTGTGAGGCCCCAGGCTGATAGCAAAATGTAAAATCCGAATTCCTAACTATTCACAGCTGGTGTTGTCAGGATCGCATACTGGTACACGCTCATCAAATGAACACATATTGGTAGTTATTATCCCATGTGTTATTTTTGCCAATTTAACGCCCCAATGATTGTGTTTTCATATGAAGTATTCTCCCCAATCTATAATGATTGGCTTAGAATTGCAATAGATGATATCTATAGGACCAATATAGGATCACACTCGGATGAGAAGAGGATGGTGATTACTAGGGTAGGGCCAACCACGCCGGTAATGATGATGATGACTGGGCCTATTCAAGCCAAAATAATAAACTGCGTTTGCAAACACACATACGAAATATCACACATACAAGCCAAAGCATGTGTACAACAATGAAACATACTACAACATTAAACAAAGATGCATGAACAGACATTCATTCGTTCATTCATTCATTCATTCATTCATATAAAAGGTAACATCCCAACATCATTTATTAGCCCAATGAAAGTAAAAATGACCACTTTTACCTACATGAGTTTTTAAATTAAAAATCTACATTTCACTTATATCCATTGCACACCCTCCCACCCACCCACCCTTCCTCCTTCCCTACCTACCTACCTACATACATACATACATACATACATACATATATACATACACACACACACACACACATACATACATACATACATACATACATACATGCATACATACATACATACATACATACATACATACATACATACATACAAGCTTGCTTACTTACTCGTGGTCTCACATCGACGTGTTAACAAAGCATGCCACTTTTCCGATATCACAAGAGAGGAATGTTCACTTTGTGTAACTTTTTAATTCAAGAACAGTTTATATTTGCTGCATAAAGACGGGAACTTGCATAGTCTTTATAGAGTGAGTGATTTGTATAGAAGTAAAAGCAATGCCAACACTCTTTGGGGAGCGGACACTTGAAAACACATCACAACTGCCACTCAAAAACCCGGGGTTTGTGAAAACTGACAGTGTTTCTTGATAGAACAAGACATCTTAAGTGAAGTCACGTGCACTCGTATGATGTGTTCACCTTTCCACCTCTGGCCAAAAGTAGTAACAAAGGACATAGAAATTCGGATCACTCCTTAACAATGGTTCAATTAGAAGGGCGGTTCCCGTCTTCATTTGGTTCGTTTCCTGCCGTACAGAAAGGAACTTTTCAAAAACAGCTTTCTTAACAGATGAATAGGAATGAATTGTCTGTGATTGTAAATAAAGGAGCCTACTCAAGTATAGTCTCGATATAATTGTGTAGGAATTATAAGCTACTAACAGTGATTGTCTAATTAGTTCGAGACAACGTTCCAGGCGGCATACTTCCGTCGTTTGAAATTTTTTCCCGAGTCACTATCTAAACTACGGTGTGACGACTCAGATGAGAAGCTTTACCACCGATTACATCTTGATTGTAAAACAGTTCCATAGCACTGCAAATTTGAAAATACTTCTAAATAAGTACCCCCTCATCCCCTCCTCCCCTAGTACTCATGCAGAGTATCTGGGAGTAATGATTTAAGACGCATATGGACGAAATCATTGGCATTGTCATACCTCAGTTTAAACTAAAATTTTGCCATCAATTATAAAATCTGTTTACTATTTTTATTTGACTTTAAGATAAAATTGAGACGTGCAAAAATATTACAGATTTGCATATAAACATGATTTTTGGATTGAAGAGTTTTGTTAGGAGAGTAACATTAGTTCAAAATGCGTATTACTTAATACATATGTTTGACATATGCTAAAATGTTATAGCAAGACACGTTTATTTTGTGGGTTTTTTTTTTATCTTTTGAGACTGGTGGTACAGAAGACCCAAACACAGATCCAATACTACATGGTTTTACTTATTTGTTTATCGATTGTTCAACATGCAGTGGGATGGATGGGGCATTGACCATGTGGGACGAGACATTGGATGGAAGGAGAGATATTGACAATCAGGGATGATAAATGAGGTGGGGTGGGTTGGTGGGCGGTCAGCTCTTTAGTGCTCTGTCTGTGAAATATGGGTAAGGCCTTATTTGGTGGTCTGAGGTAAGGCTAATCTTTCCTAAGTTACAACAATGCAAAAAAAAGTTAAAGTAAACTTTGGTCAACAAAGAATGACATACCATTTATTTAAATGTATGTGTGTCCTGCAAATGCCATTCTTTTGAGCATTTTAAAGACTTTCAAATAGCGATCACACACATGGTGTAACTTTTGTCTCGTTCCATGGCCAGTGTGTTGGCACGTTATATAAGTTGTCATTTAACGCTGTAGTAGTTGTAACAATATCCATAGACTTTCGTGTTGGGTCCCGGCCTCAGTATATTATAATCAACTAACCAACTAACCAACCAACCAACCAACCATCTATCTATCCAAAGAGTCGGCCAACCGACTGAAATTTCCCCTTATTTTTTTTTAGATAGATAACATAGACATTGGAGATAAACCGTTCGTGTGAGGATGTTTGGTTCTCGCCATTCCATACACGATGGAATTTTAGGCTAATCCTAGATATCGAATGGTGTACCCCTAAGTTGTTGCTAAGGTGATTTTTTACTGGTCGAAACCTCATCTGTGTTACCACGTGAGTCAGGCTATTAATGGGTATCATATCAAACCATGGTAACTTATAGAAATAAATGTAATATTTCTTGGGTATTATCTTGGCTGTTGATTAAGAGGTGACTGAATATCTTCTAGCAAGACGAAATTTGAATCATTATTCACCACCACCACCACCACCACCACTACCACCACCACAACAACAACAACAACAACAACAACAACAAAAGTTACAACCACGACATCGTTCTATTCTACTGTCATGTATATGACTTCTTCCCTTGCAATATGACAGTGAAAGTGAGATACCATGATTATCTGATTTTAGATTTATAATACCCCACTTTTACTGTCTTGTAGCAAAGGAACAAGAGGTTAGAGGAGAATCGAATCTTATCGGACCGTTTGTTTGAAATCTATACAAAAAGAAAGGCAAAAAACTAAAAACAGAGCGATCATGTTGTTTGTTCTCAAGTAACACTCTTTCATAGAATATTGAATAGAAATAACGAATAATCATGTTTTCACTCCAAAAACATACCCATTCAGGTCAATGTGAAAAAAACCCACATGACTATAAAATTCACATAATTACCTTTCTGATAATATACAGTTTCCGATAACTTAACATCATTATTTTCATTGAGATTTACTTGAAAATAGTTCAGCTTTTATCTCCAATTCAACGAACTGCATCTCGACTTTGACCATGACCATACAAAAGGTGAGAAAATATGAAACGCCGTTCTCGCAAATTAGTATTCATCACTTCTTTCTTACATGTATAGGTGGAAATATGCACGAAGGTCATCGTGGCATTATGAATGATACCACGAATAAAAGAATTAATAAGAATTCATTGCTACTTTTCACAGAAAAAGGGGGTCTTCTAAATTCCTCTATAGTTCAGGGTCATCTTAATATCAAATCAATGTGAAAAGGCGAATTTTATCTATGTTATTATGGCTGAAAATTAATGATAATAAGGCGTACAAATACAACAAAAAATAAACGTGTCTGAAAACAACCTTAGTTTATATTCTAAAATACCAAATGTACGGTGTACATATAAAAATGACAGAAAGCAGGTTTGCAGGTGTTTAAGTTCTGAAATATTTGTAATATTTTTCTCTTTTTGAAAAGAAGACCGGAGGGCTCTCACTGTTATACAGCTGATACTAGAATATATCGTGTTTGACAATACTTTAGTTTTGGTTGGTCAACTTTCGGCCACTATTTGTTGTTTCGCGTTCCTTCACTTCCATCCAAAAGTTGATTCTTTTTTGTGTCTGTAGAATTTGTGTGTGGTATAGGGTTAAGAATTAACTGCATCTGTTCTCACTTCCAGTATTTTAATCTTCGGCGGTTTTGTTTGTGTCAGAAACATTTCCCCCGCTAGGCAACAATGTGTTTAGATCCGAGATACCATCCCCGCATCTTTGTTGCCCGAGGCAACGGTAATTTGGTCGCTCTCAACTCGGCAGTGTACGCATACCACTAGATTGAAATTATCCGAAACCAGAACGGTGGAAAGAACTTTGCGGTGTCAGTGAGCATCAGGTACACGATATGTCGTATGATATTATCCCTTAAAGGCCGGTACAAAGGTTAAATTTTTTAGGAATTTTTTTAACACGATTTTAAACGCATCTGAGACAGGGTGTCAGTACGCATCATTTCAAATGCTGACTGAAGGTGATTCTCTGTTTTCAAATAAGATCGTGCACCCGCCCTCTCTTATATTTTCATCCTAATCCTGAAACACGAGACGTCAAAAAAAATATATGTCCAACAAAATAGAAAGAAAAAAGAATCGCTTCGAAATGGAACTGTGATGGATTCCAACTTTCTGTGAATCTAAAGGGGTTGATTATGAGTTGATATTCAATTTTCGTATTAACCCGAGGCAATCAAAAACCCCCGTGAAGGCGGGAACATCTTTACATCATCTTCAAGCAGCTTTTCTTAGTGCCCATGTATATGTTTGTAAGGTTGACATTACGCTTCGTGTAATACCATCTGGTAGCTGTCATCATCAATAATACTGTAGATCTTTGAATCGCTGCAAGACAGTACTTCGTGAACATATCTATAATGACATCATTTTATATTATTACTGTTATCCGCGTGAAAATGTCACACAACACCGTCATTCTCCAAGCATGCGCACCGTTGGTGATGTTCTCGGGTTCAGTTCTAATACATACATGAACGGTGTGATTGGATAGTGTTTTTTTATATGAACGGACAGGCTATGACCTCGGTCAGTTGTGGACACGAATCTTCGCGCGTCTTTGCGTATATTGGGATATCGATCTGCAGACCAGATGGTGACATGAGACGTACTTTTAGTGTGGTAGCACTGGCTTATCGTGAACTTCATCGTTACCAATCTTAATTCCGTTAGGATTCCCTGCCGTTTTGTATATACGTATAATGGGAAAGATAATCTGATGTATTACGTGGAAGCCAAAACTTTGCACTGTGCTGCCTGCTAGCAAAAACCCTTCCCTGCTGTTACGCAGGTTGAATGGAGCGCCATAACATGACTGGAAAATGTGAAAAAATTTGAGCGCACAGAAGTTTGTGTTCTCGGACCATTTTTAATGATATTTAGAGTTTCAAACCACTAGAGTTCGCTGGCTGCATCCAGGCACGGGGCGGTCGATTTTGTTCTCCTTTCCACACTTTGACACTTTGATTAACTTATTAGCACCTAATCCTAAAGACTCTGGTGCAATTATGCCAACACCTCTAACCGAGAAGCAATTTAAATACAAATAAAAAGCCTCTGGTTAATTAGGTGTTAATTGGGCTAAAAGTTTTAATAGTGGTGACTGAAAATTCAAATTGGTTACCTTCTGGCGGATGGTTGCACCCCACTAGAAACTCAACCTGTTTGGAATTCCCCGGAGCACTTTTAGTAATAGGATCTGAGGGAATTCATCAAACCTCAATATGCCGGTCAAGTTCTATAGCAGTTTTTATATGTGTAAAAAGATCTCTGAAGACTTATAGAAATAGGTGTTACGAACAACTTCCGTATCGGATACTACCGACTTCCACTTGGTGAGAATCGCAAACACCTGAAGTGTTTATCACTGTATTATCTTATAATCAGGATGTTTACCATCTTGACTGTGAAGGAAACAGTGGCTTTGGTTGCTAAGACAATTTTGTAAATGAACAAATATTTCACAAACCCATTAACAAGTTTCGGAACATCGTGTTCATTTCCTATTGCAGTTATCCAGCGTTCCTTGGCAACCAAAGGAATTCCCTCCTCCTGCATATATTGCGAAAGAAATAATAAATTCCCTTGCTCCCGAATAAAGATTACTATATTTTTCTCGAGAAAGAAATGATAAAGTAAATGTACCGCCAGTCTTCCCCAAAACATTCTACATTTTATAAACATGTATTGTTGAATTATAACTGAGCAATGGAATGATAAATCGGCCCTCTTATCAAGAGACTAAGGAGCCCTATTTCGAGGCTCATTCCAAGACGTACATGTATTCGCGTCATTTTTATATTATATCATACATTTACACCTGGAATGAACATGCGCGAAAAATTTAGGTCTAAACTTGTCTTACTTAGGCAAAATAAAAAAAATGTTTGTTTCTGATATAAACGTAATTTCAGAAAATTTGATAGGTAGGTTGAATTTTATTTTATTTTACTTGCTAAAAAAAATACTCCCCCCCCCCCCCACACACACACGATAAGATGCTCGTTCGTCACGATACTTTCTGGAGAGTTTGGTGAGGTGTAAAGAAGTATCTATCTACGGAAATCTAAATAAATTGTTACCATTTTATCTTTTAGCATGCAAAATAATGTTTAGAGTTGATCGAGTTATTGGAAACACACTATTTTTTGACCTTGTGTACGGCGCACGAAAAAAGACAACAAAATTTTTTTGTTTTCTTTATTTGTACTCTCGTTTATTTGTTATTTGTGTCTGCGTCTTCCTGGTTTTTTTTTACTTTCTTTCCTTTAATTTTAAGTTCACCGTAAAGCTCAATCAAAAGTTCAATATACGAATTTGAATATGTTTTAAAGAGGCCATGTGGATGAGGATTGGGTATATATTTTGGATTTTTAATTTAGGAAACAATTTTATCGTGGCTTCCTACTTGAAAAATTAATGTCAAACAGCATATGCCAAGTCCTTGTTTGTCACTCATATCAATTGCAAATGACTAATAATAATTTTGTACGTTCAATAACAAACTTTTCACACATTTTTAACTTGAATAGCTTTTTTGCAACGAATGGAATTACAAACACATACTTTGTCATGTTGTTTCATTTTGAGTTTTCAAGTTGGAAGTCATGATAAAATTGTTTCATAAAACCCAATCTTCATCCATATGGCCACTTCAATTATCGAAACTCTTTTGACATGTAGAGATGAATGAAAACCCATCTAATGAATGCATTGCCATTTATAAATAATAAATAATAAATAATAATAAATACAAGAAAGAATACACATTTAGATACAAATAGGACGAGTAGGTAGGACATCGTACATATACACTTGGGAATAGACTTCGGCAAGCCACACGCGAAACAAATTATTCTCGTTGTCCCTTCTTAGTATTTATTATTCTTGTTTATACACTTGTTCAGTTTTTGTTTCTTTACATTTTTTACGTGTAACTGATTAAAAGTAAAAAAATAACATAAACATAGGGCAGGGCAAGTACAGTTTGAGTTTGACTGATTGGTATTATGGTGGTCTCATTTGTGACCAGCTGGTGTGTGCATACCTCATCTAGTGGCTGTGTTCGTATTCTTCATTCTGCCACCCTACTGAACGACCAGGGGGAATCTCCGTATCAAAACATCTCAGTTCGGCGTGATGCTAACTAAGATCATGTGGTAGTGTCGTTGGAGCCTTTTTTCTCTCTCTGTATGATGCTTGGTTCGGTTAGTGATCATCGGCATGTGCAAATAAATACACCCAGTTATTAGGATGTTTTATAGAGAACTATAGTTTTAGTGGCTAGTGGCGTACATACAAGGGTTCGTTTTTCCCCCTAACAACTCCATTCATAAAAAAACGCGATAATTAGGTCTGACGACTACGGTGTAAAGACTTGAAATAGACACATGTGAAATAGACACGAGTGATATATTAGCGTATGGGGATGTTTAGAATCTGGTCGACTTTTCACTTTCAATTCTGTGATAACTTTGCGTTTATATGGAACCTGGGATGCAGTCATTGTCAAGTCAAAATTTGCAATTTCAAGGAAAACGCGAAACGACCCTCTATAAACTAGACAACATCTGCGCTAAAAAATAACAACCTGATAAAACACATAATTAATATTCAGTAAAAAAAGAAACACAAGTATCAGGGGATCTTTTGTTTTCTGCCAAAAGTGTGAATGGCCATAGTAGATTACATATGGTGTGGCGTTAGCTCTTTTTTTAAGGATGGAAAAGAATAGTGTAAGTAGCGTAATGCAAAAGTGTGGGGCGATAGGGTTTAATTTAATTTTTTAATAGAAGTGGGGCGTGGAAGTAAAGATACAGTAGTAAACAATTTTAACTTATTGTGGCCTTTTTCCCTTTCACAGGTTTCTGTTTCTTTTTATCTTTTGTCCCATGCCGCGTTTGTGAAACGGGAGACATGGGTAGAAAACGTTCACCCTGAGCCAAACTGGTTGGCCTGTCGAAAACTTGTAACATTAGATGTGTGCAATAGCTCATTAGGTAGTTGATGCGGGTAGACATGGAACAAATGGTTCGACAAAAGGGGTGAAAGACAAAAAAAACTATGGGATGAAGCCTCAAACCAGACGGAGATAAGTGGCAATATGTGGATAATTGCTTGGAACAGTAAAGAACCAACCATAACTGTTTCTACCTGTGGTACGATCCCCAAGGGTACTCTCCGCCTGTGAAAGGTTCTTCATACATACTTAAATACATTCTTTTGGCATTTGATTGTAGTCATTGGCAAAGTTAATTAACACAAAAGCTTACATCAAAAGCCGTCTTAAAGCAACACACAGAGCCTGTATAAATCGTCTTTGCTTGGACATAAAGAGCCCCAGGCATAGATGCGATGGACTCTTTTTGACTTGGCTCTACAAGAAGTTGTGTACATATACAAGCTAGAGCAAGTCATTTTACTAGCTAATGACGCCTGAAATAGACTGGTGAAACTGGAGCAGAAGGCCTTTATGCGGTTCGGTGCAGGTGCAGGAAACATAAAACCCAACAAGTCACAGTAGTTGGGACCGTACGTCACTCACTCCTTCCAAGCTTCCCCTATCACATTCAGTTTCCTAACATGACCAGCCCCGCACAAACAAACACGCAATTGTAGGCCTCTAGAAGCTGATTCGAGGCGATAAAATCCGTCTGTCATACGCATTCACATGCACACGCAGTCGACTGGAGTACCTCGTCTAAGCTGATCGAATTTGACGGGGTTTCGGAACCTGAACATCTTAACGCTGTTTATCCAACAAAGCTGTAGACTTGCTACATATACTGTGTTCTATTGAAACTTTCAATAGCCATGATGTGTGCATGTCAAGTGTGTTGAATTGTATACCAAGTAAACTAACCTAACCAATACTATATGTATATACAGTGACTAAATCTATACATTCAATTGTGCGTAAAAACAGAGACATCGAACAGCGATCTCTCCAATGTCTAGGGTTCAAACTAAAGAACGTGTTTCATCTCTGGACACAGAAGTCAATATTCGAGCATTAAGTTGGGGATTGCCTATGCTATATCAATAGCATGATATTTGACTAGATAGCGATAGGCCGCTGAGCTCACTTCGAAATCCCTGTCAACAGCGTTTAATAGGGCCCAGCTGGTCTGGAGGAAGTAACACAGGCTTCGTCTAACAAAGAGTCCCCTCAGATGAAAAAAAATGGAAAGAAGCTTACCGAAGGGTCCCAACACTGTCTCTCTGGGAGATAGAGGGTTCCCATGGATATAGGCCAATTAAATCTTGTTGTTAACCACGTGAATCGAGACACTCTATGAAAAGGGGTATAGTTTATATTGACTGGCAAGTGAAGTGTTTGTCCTGTTTGAGTGAAGTAGAGTATTAAACAAAATCTCTCATGGAAAAAATCCCTCTTATTCAGAAGATAAGACAACAATTTGCGTATCGAACGGAGAACGTGTTCGCATAGACTCGTCAACTGCAATGAGATAGGAAGTTTGCAACTGAAAGTTTTGTCGTCCAATTACGTATTGTTAACTCTGGTGTTGAAATGAACGAAATCACCAATTAATTTATTTGATCGTCATCAAGCAGTGACAGCCACATCTTTATTACTATACACTCTGTGTGTGGGCACCCCAATATGGGTGGCCAGCTGACACCTCTTGTGATTGGCCGAGCAACGAAAGGGGCGGTGCCTTTCACCATATAAGGTGAGATCTCGTAACAACAATTGGGATAGTTTATGTTGACGATTTGTCATGACCAGAAATATCGTAGGGACCTCTCTGCGCATATCTCTTTCCTAGTACACACAGTTCGCATCAATAAGATCGGTTAGTCGATAGTTTTCTATACGCTGTGTTGTAAGCCATGCAGCCACGTTATCCACCTACACATGCCTCCAACCCCGGTAGTCTGGGAGTTATGCACCCGATGTTCACCGATCAGAATTACTACCGGCACGCCGGATATTCCAGCATGCCTATGAGTATGTACGGACACGATCAGTATGGGTCGATGGGCAGACCTTACGCTCCGTATGCAGCGCCGCACCACACGCCAAAGGACATGGTGAAACCACCCTACTCGTACATCGCTCTCATCGCTATGGCTATCCAGAACGCTCCGGAAAAGAAGACCACGTTGAACGGTATTTATCAGTTTATTATGGATCGTTTTCCATTTTACCGTGAGAACAAACAAGGGTGGCAGAATTCAATTCGCCACAACCTATCCTTGAATGACTGTTTTGTGAAAGTGCCTCGCGATGACAAGAAACCTGGCAAGGGAAGCTACTGGTCGTTAGATCCTGATAGTTACAATATGTTTGATAATGGCAGTTACCTACGCCGTCGTAAAAGATTTAAAAAGGCAGACGCGATGAAGGATAAAGACGAACCTGTCCTCACTACTAGACAACAGGATACATCCAGACAACATCATCAACAACAGAACGGTCGTGAGCAAGATGGCGTGTCGCCCAGTGAAACCACTGCCAGTCCGCCAATTGCAACATCTCCTGGACAAACTGTTTCTCCACCTACGCCAACAACCACTTCAGAAACACCAATAACTCGAATAACTCCTAAAATTGAGCCTTGTGAGACAAATGGCACTATTTTGAGAGAAACTTCAACGACAAGCAGTCGACACATAACAGTAGACGACCGTGCTTTGGAGACTACGCCGCCGTCCGCCAACTTCAGTGTTGAAAATATCATGACTCCGTTACGCGAATCACCAAATTGTGGCAATAACGAGCTGAACTTGAGTACATCTGTGATTTCCTCCAGGTCGACCCAGTTGCTTTCCCCTCAACCACTAACTTACACACAACCGCAATGTTATCGTAGTAGTTCAAATTGTTCACAAAGCAGTAACAGTGAGCACGTTACCAACTATCACTGTAATGCACGAAATATGTATGAAGAGGGTAGCGGCAAACATATGAGTATCGCACCAACCCCCGAGGAACTTCAGCACGAACAAGTGATTCAGAGACACAGTCCACCGCAAGTAGCACACAACACGATACAAACAACTCACAGCAGCCAACAGGCATCGATCCTACACCGAGCGAACTCGTGGTATCACCAGTCTGATATAGGAGCAGCTCCCATTCATACAACTCAGGCAACAACATTTCCAAACGTTAGGGACATGTTCGAATCGCAACGTCTCATCACGTCGAACGCCGTCGCCCAGTCACCTACAAATCCAAGTTGTATGGGATACAGAGGAACGACGATTCCGTATCCGGTGTCAGCAACATACCATACCTATGCGGACTGCAACAAGTTTTAGCTGTTGACGAACTCTACTAATATTGACAATATGGGTAAAACACTTTTTAATACTCATCAATAACATTAACACGCAAGTTACACACGGTAAAGTTTGTTTCTCTTAACCGATAGTGCACAACCAAAAATCTGACTTGACAGCCCAACAAGTTAAATTTATTAAGACAATTTGTAAACCCCAATTTTCTGATTGATTTCTCCCGTATAAATACTGCTAGGTACACACGTCCGGTGTTTAAAAGTGTAAAAACCTGTATCGATTTCAGGGCAATATATGTTTAGCTCTTTTTGTTCACTGTGTTTTTCTTGAGCAGTTCCGTTGATGACATTAGTTGGGCAAATAGACACAGCTTGCATAGCTAAGGTGTTTCCCCAAGACGAAGTTGTCCGAGCCGAGTATGGGGTACAAGTTACATGTCAGTAATTAGAATCACATGGTCGATGTAGCGGACGAGACTAGTTCGTCGCTGCAGTTATCGTCCAAATGTTATGTTTGGACAATATCGACTACAAAGATGACAAAAACTACATTCGGCATGATATGTGACATTATACATATGAACAGAAAACTATTTTCTAACTTTCGACATAGAGAAAAAACTTTTCATACGATTTCTTCAATATTTTGGGACGCAATATCTCAGGTTTTTATTTTAAAATGTACAATAAGCGTTGAATGAGAGTGGCTGTGTTATCTTATCGTTAGAAGTAGCCATTGACTCTCAGTCTTGCCGATAAGAGGAGGCTTTCTAAACTTTTAAGTTGTTATAGAAAAAAAAACGCGAAAAATTTCTATGGGGGAAAATTCTTAAAACTACATCAGAGCACAACTCAGTTTATGTGATTTAGACCAAATATTTTGAGTACTGTGGTGGGGGACAAATTGTGTAAGTTCTGAGAGTTCGTTTATTACATTTTTGTGTTTGTAGTTGTTGTTGACACTGAGTTGACACAATTTGTGTTATGATAGACAGTATACAAATAACGTCTACCGGTATTGAGTATATAGTGGATGAAATCTCCATGCCAATGCACCGGGTCTAACTTATTACGAAAAAATACCTAATATTTTCCAGAGAGGGTTTCACAAGAACTTTGACGATTTTTAAACGTGTATATTTTATAATGTAGCCAAGAGAAGTGAAAGGGGATAATTTATTAGGTATCTGTTAGTGCAGTAAAAACATATAAAGTTCACCGTTTATTGTGCTTCTGGTTACGTTACTTTGTCAAAGAAAACACACATCAGTGCTCTTTTGGTCTCGTTATGGTGTCCAACAAAATCAACATTTAGCAGTCAACCATTTCCGAAGGTTAAACTCGAGATGTCTCCGTTTTATATAATTTATGATTCGCTCAAAATTTTCTCGTTCATTGGTATAATAAATCTCTTTGTCTTTGTTGCATTTGAAACCCGAGTCATGACCTGTTATTTTGTTAACTTACGTCAGCTATACATTTTAGGGGTCAATGGGAAACTTTACTTTAGTCTCGCGGCCCACGACTTCGTTCCGTAAACAGAAACATGTCGGAGTGCAGTGTAGAAGTAACAAAACGTTGCTTTTGAAAGGAGGGTCGTTTTCTTTTGGTTCTCCCGCGTCCGATCGTCGCGAGTGGCTCTTCATATGTGGACCAATTATAGGTGTAAGCTGTACATGTTTACGCCTCGTGACAAAGGGGGTAGTGTTTCATTACGACCGAGTTTGTAATTTCCCTGAGCAAATTATAGTCTGGTTTATATACTTTATACATGGAAACATAATATATTTATATTCTGGAACTTTCCCTGTTTGAAGGGGAGCAGTTTTTTTGCGACCCTTCAAAAGGATTCCGCGTCGCGATTGAGGAAACCAATTTCTCGTTGAAGTGTAGTCAAAATGAGCATGCAACTTGTAAGTGTAACCACCTCAGGTGTACACGTTTTGTATTGATAAATGGTGTGTCTCTTGTTAAAAAGACGGCGGCGCAGTTTTAATGTCGCGGTCTCCGTTGTATCGTTCACATATTAAAAGTAATCGTCTTCGGGGAAACCATATCATATCAATATCAAGCAGAGGCACGGAAAATTGCAACAATTTCAGAAGACAATGCATGAAATATCAGGGCATGTTTTCGACAAAACGACGATTTTGATAACACCATATATATAATGTCTACACTAATAGCCGACAACGATGCGTGACTTCACTTCGATATTTAATTCTACGACATATATGCAGCTAGTTCGACTTTACGAGTTAATTATTTCGAAAAGTCCACCTCGTCTTTATATGGTGTTCTTAGTTAGCTTCACTGTAGCATATGGAAACAACAGAAAGGATTAAAAAAAACATCTGTGTGTATGTATAACCCGTAACTGACGTCAGTCAGTGTAAACTACAAACACGTTACTACATTCAAAGCTCCCTAAAAATGGTGGTATTAGTTGATACAGAAAAAACTTGCAACAATTAAACAAAGGTTATTTGCAAGAGAAGAGGGTTTGTGGAAACAAAAACCCAGTTGAGGCACTTTTTCTATGCACCGTAGGAAATCATGGTTTTGATGCATACAAAATATAGATACTGTCATCATACAATATAAAAACTGTAAGACTCACAACTGTTAAAAAATATAAGACAAATAAACAGTGAGGAAACTCTACAGTGTGAAGCTTTGGTAAATTTAAAGTCATACCCAACATTCGTTTGATATTTATTCGAATAATATTAGTGTGTGTATATAATTCTGTTCAGAATTGAAATGTCTAAAATGTAAAGAAAAGAATTGGAAATTTTGTCGATGAGTGATCAGAACGACGCGATTTAAAAAAATAAAAAAATACTAATAACATGTGTTTGGAAAGAAACTTATAAATAGTCTAGTTCTCACAACTTAAAATGTAGACTTGTGTACGTTAGAGAATATGTTAACAAGGTGTAAAAATAACATACCAGCTCTATGAGTGTATATTACTACATAAAATTGATACTTTTGATTAGACGTAATGCTTTGACGAGGTAGGCGTATTTTCAAGATTATGGCTCTTAACTTCGTAATTATAACGGTTGGTGTATATAAGTCGTTAGGGAGTTCTTGAATATTTGATGAAACTGTGCGCTTGAAAGGAGGGTTCCAAAATATCGTTGTTGGTGTGGAATGTTTCATTAACCCCCCTCATCGGTACCAATTATCTATTCAACAAATGTGCCTGAAATATCCTAATTCTGGGGTAGAAATGTCCAAAACTTATCAATATTTGTAACTTTGGGGAGATTCGTTGAATTGAAGTAGCCGAAATTGGATGATGATAGCGCCAATTCTGCGTTATTTTTCAGCGATTTCGTTTTATCGGAATTGTAAAATGTGGAAATATTCACCATATTAATTATTTAATTTCGTTTGATGATGAAAATTTGTGATCTGGAAAATTACAAGGAGAACATGCATATTTCACAAGAGTACGTTTTGTCAATTTAGCTTCGGGAACCTCAATACTATAAATTACAAATGTAAAATGATGACGATTTTGGAAGTAGAGAAATTAAGACAAGGAGTCGGAACTTCAGGCTGCTCAACATTCATCATTAAAATTTAAATTTTGCAGTATCTGCTTTCATACAGTATGTTATACTTGTAGCGTGCGATTGATATTACACCGATCGCGGCCATTTTTGGTCTTGTTAACCCTGTCACCCCAGACTACACCCACGTCTTGAAGAGAAACGGCTAGTTTCTAAATCTTGGATCAAATGTTTCATTGCTATCATACATTGCTATATCGACTTGAAGTAGAACACTCGTGGATGTTTATACTATAAAAAGATTACGACTAGTTTTAATTTTTAAAATGATATTTCATGAAATATATATTTTTATAGTAGAACCATCTATTTAGTTCACGTGAGTTTGTTACAAAATATGAAGGACAAATTGTCTATTGAACAGAGGATTAGTAGAACAAAAATAGAAAAAATTTAAAATTAGTAGTATGCACTTACCAACATACTGGTATGTCTTCATGTTACATTTTGTAGTTTGGTACGGATGCAATGTAAAACAAAAATTATGTACACTTCGCTAAAAGTGAAAATTACTGTAATTATGTACTAATGTGTTGGGTGTCTTTAGGCTTGAAACAGGTGCTAGGGTAAGACATTTTTTTAAAAAGTAACACATTGAAGTTTTCAACGGCAGTCACTTGTTTTGTATCGAAGCCATGATCATGAAAAACTCTTCACGGCTAGAACTTTGAACATTTACTTTTGTAAATACACAAAACGGAAACGATTTTGCAGTAATTTGTTAGCCAGAGAACATTTTTTTCTCGAGAAAGTACAATTTTAAAAAAAAATTGTTTCCCCCCAAGAAAATTCCAGTGTTCTTTTTATATATAAACTCAAAGATGGGGCATCGTCTAAGCAAAACGTCCTGAGTAGGTTGTAAATTTTCAATGTTGGTGTTGTCATTGATAAATTGTTTTCTAGCATTATCGGAAAAGTGAAATACTATAAGGAGAAGAAACTGAAAAATTTATTTGTTGCTTTGAGACAATTGTAAATGAAGACCGCAATGAAACTGGCGGCCATGTTGATTCAAATAACATACGCCTATTCGACAATTAAATTGTTGTCAGGTAAATTTGGCGGCAACCACAAACCAAACTACTGTTCTAAAATCAGAAGACATTTCAACGGTTACTTTCTAAGTGTAAAAATTAGCTCTCAAATTGACCATATTTCGCTGATTCAAGATGTCTGATATGTGCAATTGGTAATTTTCTTCTGTGTTGACAATGGCCTTCGGGAAAGAAACATTTATTGCACTTACTTCGAATTATTGTAATTAGAGTCATCGATTTTTATCCAATTTCGTCATTTTCTGCCTTTCGGGTGTCTGGCTATCAGTTTTCCAGAGCAAATTGGTCGTTTATTGTAGTGGTGACGGGGGAATATATGCAAAGAGCCAACAAAAACCAAGATGTCAGAATGTAATAATATATCAACTTGCATTCTCTCTCTGCCATGTGTGCAACCAGGTATAGCTCGATTCAGCATATAATTTTTTTCGATTGTGTATTTCCAAACTGCCTTCGTTATACCTCGGATATTACGAATTCTCTCGTAGCATCTCTACAATGAGATTTTGAGAAAATTAATTTGGAGAATTTTTTGTACCGTCCTTTGTTAAGGCGAGTTATCATCTCCTCTCGCTATTCATCTCTTCGTTGTTTCATTATGAACAACATCGGCCATATTGGAAAAATCATTTTTCATTTTCACAATTTAAAATAGGCTTTGTGGTGTGACTTGCAATTCGTGTAAAAACATGAATCATTTGAAAGGGATTTTGTACTTTTCTCATAACAATTTCAATAGGTAATGTTTTCTCAGTGTTTCCAACCGTGAATTCTAATGCCTTCACGCGGGATAGAGAGTCGCAATGTGGGCGATATTGTTCGGAGGTAGAATAGGTAGTATTTTCAATCCGCCGTCACATTATAACGGCGGCAACCTTTTCCACTCGGCAGCGGATCGACGCCTTAGAGTGTAAATTGTAATGTTGTCAATGCCCCATACGTAATTTTAAGAGATTTATCAGTAAAATTCATTCATCAAATAAAGCTTCTTAATTTCGTCTACGGGACTTTCGATGCCTCAGAAAGACATAGTGAACGTGCAAGAAATAACTGTCTCTTACCCACTGTTCAAATTGGTGCGTGACGTTGCATAAAACAAGAATCCAAGTTTAATACTGAAGACATTTTCGCTGTCGGACTTAGGTGCAATTGGCAAGTAAAACACGACATTTTTGTGTCTCGATAACAAGAACGCAAATGTAAGCGTGGTTACATCAACGAAAACTCAAACAATTTCGTCTATTTTGTATACAAAATTTGAAATTTGACAATTGCTTGTTAAGCCTGTTTATTAAAAGTATAATTTTGATTTGTACCTGACTTAGAAATAATCGCGTTGAAAGTTTTCGCCGGTCACGTTGTATTCTCCGCGTTGCGCCTCCGGACGCTATCAACTTTTCACCGTGCCATAAATTAGCGACAAATTACCGGCATTTTGCACTGAGGTGTTAGGTGTCATTTTTTCTCCATATCGAACGCGATAATCTTTTCTCGAGTCTCGTGGTAATCTGTTCTCAAGTCTCGTGTCAACAGCTCAACACTTCAAAGTACGCCTTAAAAGTCATGCAATCATCATAAGCTGTTTATCGACTGGGGAAACCCTTTTGATAGCCAGTAACATAAGTAGCAATGACTCACTCGTACCAAGACAACCCAGTTCGATTTACTCAACTCTGTAGTATGCGATAAAGGGGAAGATTTATTCCCCAACAAAGCGTGCATGTTGGTTAATTGCTGGTCCGGCCTTCCAAAACATTACATGTAATTGGCAAAACACACAAGCAAACAATATCGTCCGTATTCTGCTCTTTACGTAGATGTGTGTTATTTGGTTAACTTTACCGATGTATTACACCCCGTATTTTCTCTGAAAATAAGCGAGCTTAATGCGTAGAGGGGATGTTCCCTCGATTACAACTCGAACATGGTAAAACTACATATCCAACCCAATATAATAACTAAAATAACAAACACATAAATAAACAGGCAGTCAGCGACTACCGCTTCATGTACCCACTAAGTTTCATCAGAGCAGCTAGAGTTTCCATACTTGGAGAATGATAGGGCCGGACGCTGAGTCACTCAAAATTGACAGGTCTTGAGACTTTGTGTGTGGAAACAACGATGTGTGTGTGCGTGTTGAAGACCAGTGAACCCGAATATGCGAAAACAGCTCGAACCAAAAAAAAAGTAAGTTTTATACGTCCAGTTCTAAGTTTATTCACGTAAGACTGATTTTTAATCTGTAACCCGAAGACGCTTTTGTCCATTGATGAACATGTGGGGATGAAATGATCGTCGAGTTGGAATTTGATCGTTTCAGTCAGAGTGTATTAAATGGCAGTAGACATCGCCCCAAAGATCGAACTTTGTCAGATACAATAACACGACGAGCATTTCAGCTATGAGGCCTCCCAGCTCACTGCAGACTTGTAATTCAATGAAACACCCTATTACATTTTTTCCCTTGACTGTGTTTCATGCGGGTCTATCACTCGTATAAATTAGTAATTGGACGATAAGTGTGGACGAGTTAACAAGTTTTTAAGAAACATTCTCATTAATACTCTTTCGGTTCTAAAATGTTGTTTCTACTGCGTGTGTTAAATGGTTGAATTAAAATGGTGAAACCAGTTGGGTAATTACTGGATCCAAACCGGTCCTGACACCTCCCCAGTAATTTGCTATTCCCTAGTTTGCCAATGAGTACCTCCCTCCAAAATAAACCCAAATAACAACATAAAAGTCCATTTACTTTAGATTTGTAGTCACTTTTGTTTGATTCTATGGAAGCTTAACGAGCTACATATAAATGTAAATTGGTGAATATCTTTAAGTGGCAGTTCCACAGTGATGCAATTAAAGAGACCCGATTCGATTCTTCTTACAATTGAATGGTTGCCTTTGTTCAGGTGCTAGGCCGTGGCCACAGGACTCGCTTGGATGCGCATTCGCTAAAGCATCCGCCATTCGAAAAAAAACTGTCACAGTATATAAGACAGGAAAGGAATAACTTTGAAAAAAAACTTCGATACATTTTTGTCATTTTAAAAAAATAAAAACAACAACAAATATGTGTAGATATATTGATTGCGCAGTGGTTGACGGCTGTTGGTGTCCGATAGTTTTAATACATAGAAAGACAGTGGGGACGATCATCAACACATGTGACAAAGCTCCCCTCACTATAGCGTGTATTCAGCCAGATTTCTATTCAAGAATATCTGCGATAAATAAAGCGAATGTTGTACATTGAAAGAGGTACATTATCCGGCCTTTGCTTTCAGACAATTGTGGTCGAAATGCCGTTCAACAAAAGCTCTGTTGGATGAAACGACGAACTACTATATAGTTCGTGAAAAAGAGAATATACCTTCCCGTTTTAATTGGCTGAATGGAATAACTGCATTTGTATACAAACACGAAGCCTTTGAACGGCTATTGAACCGGACGGTTTTGTTTGGGGCCTTTTATTTGAACAAACTTTGCCAAAAACACTAATTGCAACACACACAATGTCTAGCTTCACCTTGTTGGGTTTGATGACACCCCTCAATGTCGTCTCGAGGTTATTATTTTTAGGAGAGAGAGAGAGAGAGAGAGAGAGAGAGAGAGAGAGAGAGAGAGAGAGAGAGAGAGAGAGAGAGAGAGAGAGAGAGAGAGAGAGAGAGAGATGGAGGAGGGGAAGATACAGCATCCGTTTAATATGACCTGTATCTTAAGCGGAAGGCTGAGGGCCACATTAAACATACACAGTCTACAATAATAAATAGACCCGGCAAATAGTTTGAACATCACTAAATATACTCTTAAAACCATATTGAGAGGAGTGATGAAAGCTCTTGAAACTCCTAATAATCTGCAAGTGAGAATATTGCCTTACGCAGAGGAAACCCTCGACCCGTCTTAATTTCTCAGTTTTGACAAGTGACTGCCCTGAGTGAAACCATGTGTTTTGAAAACACAGAAAAGATTTTCCTCCACGAGCTTCCTGGATAAACTAGTTTGAAGCTCAGATCTATGTCGCATGTGGTTTATCCTTTACATTTAACAAAATGCCACCAATCCGATAAAAAGCTGTCGCAATATCCCTCTTTTGTGTAATATTTACTCCTGGACCATTTGAAATTATTTATTTGATACATTTCAATTGTTGGATAATTGTAATGTTCTTTTCTCAGGTGATACGAACATTCAATTTCATTTCAAGCTTTCCGTATTCTGAAAAAAAATCTACACGCCTGCGTTAACTCGACACGGTGTGTTACCTACTGTTGTTTTAGCAGTTCTTTGATATAAAGCGCTACATGTAAATAGTACCAACACAAATTGACAACAAATTATACGTCAATAAAAGCTCTCAGTGCATTGATCTCTTGAGTATTAATTGAGTTGATACAAGTCGGGACACCGAAGGCAAGGAATGACGATGGTAACATCCAGACAGGGAGTAACCATGCGTTTATTCCTACAAAGGGGCTAGCGGGAGAGGTGTTCAGTTTAGGGGTGGCCTACAGTAAAGAACGGAGCTAGCAGGAGAAGTGTCGAGTTCAGGGGTGGCCTAGACTAGGCACGGCACCGATAAAGCTTACTACATGTAGCTTTTATCGCGAGAACAATATATGAATGAAAAGTGCTGGAAGGTAAATCTTTATGCTTCGGTAAACTTAAGCAGAACGGGCTAAAAGAACGAGAAATATTTCATTATATTTGAGAATAGTTATACAAAAGACTCTGCGCCGACCGTTCTTCCGATAAAAAAATTCTGGAATGTTTTCGCCCCAATTTCTAGACAGACGCTAGTGGACGACCGTCATCCGCTTCATGACGCGTCCCGGGGGAAGGAGAATTGACTGTAGTCATAGTAACACGAGGAGTAACCGGGCAACAGATGGCGGGAGAGAAAGTTTGGCCTCTGACCTCAGGTCTACTCAGACGTCAACAAAGAGAAATTAACAAGGACCGATATTTCGGCAGTGATGATTACAAACGTGAAGTGTGGTCGATTTCATCGTGCAATACTCCCGAGTTTGGAAGTGGAAGACCACCATAGAAAAGTTTTTGCACGGGGGATGATGAAAAGTGAAACCGACATCATGCATGATTACATATTTACGTAATGCGATGCACACAACCCAACATAGCTCACAGCTTTCAACTCTGCCAGGCGATGTCTAAACACTTTTCCCGTTTACAAGATTATCTTCCATGCGATCGGATACATTTCTCGAAGCACTTGGATTTTGTGACGGTCTTAGTAGCACTTTAATGCGATGACAGATCAACCAGGCAGACTTCGATGACCTTCTTCAAGACGAACGCCGCATCAGCGCCCCCAAGATCGCAACTTCTTAACTCGTCCATGCGGTCTATTTATTTCTCAAACCAAACTTTTGGCGTTTTCCGCCTTGGGCTACCTTCACATACCATGTATGTAAGCTGGGATTTGTTTAATTTCCCCGAAGAAAATTTCGGCTAATATAGAAATCTGCTTGACATGGCCGATACACCCCAGGGGCAGTCTGCCTTTGTCGCGTAATCGGGTATGTTGAGAAGTTTATGGCTGACCTTCTACGCCGGGAACAATCGACAGTTTCATTAAATTTTAATGTAGTGATTTATCCCCCAAGAAATTTGTCAACAGAAAGCGGTCTGTCTGGACACTGTCATTGTTTTCAGCTAAAGCGGTGTTCTTAAGACGGATACTAGGACCAAACAAATACTTCTTGAGAGGACAATAATGTGTCCATTTTACAGTCACGGTGATCAGAGAAGACACACAAAAATCCTTCTGGATCCCCAACAAAATGTTCGGTGTTATAGATTGCTATTTCTTAAATTTACACAGGAAATCTGTCAATAATAGTTTTATTTCTTGCCATAAAAAACGAACAAACAGACAAGTCCTGGAATATATGAATTATTGAAAAAAAATACCTACCAAACGGTAAAACTGAAATAAATTCATAGTGAGCTCCCCCCACTCCCCATCTTTGCGAAGTTAGCTTTACAAGGATGCTAGGTTAGTAGAGATGTTTACACATAATTACTGGGTGTATACTACTAATTCGTGAGTGTGGTCTTGACTATTAGATCAGAAACCAATTCTATACACGTTCCACGGTACCAATACCTCCAGGCCGTCTAGTAATTACTGTACATTTTCCTATAACACATCTTTTCACAGGCTAAGACGAGAAATGTGAACATCACAAAACAATTACATCAAATTCTTCCATTTTACAAAAGTAATAGCAATAGGGTGTGAAAATTTATCACCAAATATTGTTTTCAACCAATGTTCTAGAGGGGAACAAATAGTGAAATACAGGATTTCGCTATTTAATGAATTCAGCAAGCCCCCCCCCCCCCCACACACCATATAGTTACCTCTTCACTTTATCCACACAGTATACAGTACAGTACACACTTGGTAGACCAGTATCACAACGTACCAAATACTCGAAAGCTGAAAGATGGGATATTTGACATGTAACTGTGATGGTTATTGAGCCAGACTCCAGGACGATCTACAACTCGTTAATACTGTAAATATTTACAATTAAAAGGATCATAACTCGTCTATCGGAAACTCATAGTAGTAAACTTTACCTGGTAGAGATTACAAAGTCACACAAATGTTGTATTTGATACCATTTGCTATCTCACTAGCGTATTTTATACTGCCCGGCACGCAGTCTTAAAAGCTCTCCCACGGGCAGTGATGATTGTTGTTTTCGAAATGCCGAGAACATGATAACTGACAGATCGTTTCGAAATGCCACACGTTGTGGGTTGTGGGTTATCATTAATTCTTTCGTTTGAACTCGGTAATTTGCGCGGACTTAATAAGCTTCTTTTTATCTGTTCTGGAGTAAAACGAAATAGAATTTGAAAATGGTCTGTTTAAGACACGATTTATGATAAATAGGAGAGAACAATAACAAGACTGGGTGTCACTTTTATTTTTTTTTTTAAAAACAACTACTTATCAACCTTTGAGCTCACAGACTGAAATAAACCACGCTACATAGTACAAGGGATGGAAACAAATAAATACATGTGTATACAAGTTAAGAATTATCGTATAGTTCATATTTTGGTTTATTTAAAAGTTTCTGCTGTTGGTAAAAATTATTGTGTAAGATATGACATTCGTGCCGCGCTACCAAGCTACCACTCACAGAAGCCTGATGGGGCTGAACACAACACCACGTATACTTCAGCTTGGTTACAACAAGAAGTATTTAGCAAATATAATTTCATTTCAAAACTCATGAAAGTGAATGTTATTGATATGGAAAGTGTAAATATTTCTTGAACACAGACATTATAATATGTAAACTCACAATCTTTATAAAAACACTAGATATCAATTATGTATCATTATCAATATAACGATTATTATTATGATGATAATTTTATACGATGTAAAATTGCTTCTCACTAATAAAACATTGAGGGTGAATATTTGTGCATGCCTATAATGAAGACTTTATAACAACACTCGTTGCATAAAACCATCGCTGTTGATATTTCATTGATGTGATGTGATGTGATGTGATGTGATGTGATATGTTATGTTATTCACGTACGTGTATAAGCTTGACTATATATTTCTGGGGTGTCTGTCTGTTTGTTTTTGTTTGTTTGTTTGTGTGTTTGTTATTAAGCAAGAAACTCATTTAGCCTGGGTCCCCTGTAAGAAAAGAACATACAGTTTTAGGAAGTTGTGTGAAAAACTTACGTCGTATCACAGACAGTGGAGGAGAAACACTCTTTGGTTGTATTCAGTACTTGCTATGCATTCCAAGTGACTTTGTAAGATATTACTATCATCATCCATGGCTACTTCATCGACTCATAGACCTCAAATCATATCAAAATAGGATAGATAATGAACACGCAAAACGCGACTACACTCTACAATTGGAAATTGAATGACCAAAGTCTCCTATACATGTGAAGTCTTCAAGTTAGAAGCAATCTCTTTGACGAACCACAGTAACTGCTGCACCTTGCTTTTGACGAAAAAAAAATCCTTGTCTGTGGAATCATATGATGTTATATACAAAACAAAAAATGGGAACATCAAATTTATATCAAGTAAGTGTATGTTATCTACTTCGCAGCATACTATAATGACCCGATGTAATCGCTCTTTGTAATTTTTTTAGCAGTTCACCTTAGTGTTACATAGATACACGTATCATCTACACCATTTAGATTTTTCGACTTTGAATACCTACCTACCTACCCACCTTCCTACCTATCTAACTAGCTAGCTATCCTTTTTATTCGTTCTAAATTTGTGTGTATATCACAATTGTATTTGCTCTTGGCATTTCTCCATACAGAAATATATGTCCATTGATGTGATATCTTTAGTACCACTGACGTATTTTCCCGCGAAAATGTTGACCAAAAATTTCTAAATTTTCTTGCACATCTCAATTTTAATCTGAACTGATATAACATATCTCTTAACAGTGCTCATGAAGTTCTGTCAAAAAGGAAATCTAGAATCATGATTCTGTTTTGTTTTGTTTTGTTGAATGTGAAAAAAAAAGGTCGCAAGAGACTCAGGTTGGAACGACGTATGGCTCGGAGAGTTAATAGTTACAGATATATGTCATCTTTTCAAAGAATTGAAAATTTGAAGCATGGACTATAAAGTAAACTGCTAATTTAGTGCATATCATTTTCTGATTCTTGTCATTAATATTTCATGGCTGCCCAAAGGCTGTGAATATGCATCTTTATTGACATGAGGCGCTAGAACAAAAAAAAAACATGTTGTACAACTCCAGTTCGAGAGGGTCCTTGTAACCTCAGACAACTAAGGCCAAATAAAAAAGTTGTTTGGTTCCGGTTACCCGACCCCGCCTAGTTTTTCACGCCGACCCTAAATTTTTTTTTACATATTCGAGAAAAATAATAATAAAATCGCGAATAGTGGGTGCGGAAACTGACCTCAAAACAGTTCTTCCAATCTGTAATGGCTGTACATCTGATAGGAAGAAATAAACAACACATAGACCATTTGAAAAACAATGGAAAACCTGAACTAGACACTCACACATGAAAAAAATAATAATTAAATAATAAAAATAAAAAATCTACCTACCCCACCTATTTTAAAATTGAATGTAATCGGAAAAACACCATTTTTTGCGCCTAAAATGTTTATTTGAGTTGTGTGAGATATAGCCCATTCTGACTACAATGTCATGATCGAATGTTCCTTATTTTATTTGTTACTTTCTGATATGGTCTAGATATATTTTGATTGGTTGCCACTGGTATGAATGAATTCACGATAAAAATATACCAAATGTGAGTACGACTCTGTCATGTGACGTGATGAACTATAGTGACCGTACTATGAGCATAAGACAAAAATAGAAAACATGTTTGTTTTCCGATAACGATACTTAAGAAAATAGGGTAGGTAGGTCGGGATTTTATTTTATTTTTACGTTTTATTTATTTTTTTTAAATTACTTCGCCCCAAAGACAAGATATACTCGTTGGTCACAATACTTCCCTAACAGTTGATGAGGTGTAAAAGAAGTAAATGAAGACAATTATGGGATTCAGAAGTAGACAAACACAATATGCAGACTGTCGTGTTGTTCTAGGCAGAAATGACATCGGAATGTGATTTTTAAAAAGTTGGATGGGTTGTCGGAAATACACTATTTTTTAATTTGGTCTGATTTAACGATTCTTGGGTTTGCAAAAATGTTTCTTGTTTGCCATGCTCATGATTCGAACATACCTTTACCAGCCATCAAGTGTAGTTATGAATGTATAATTAAGCACAAATCTGTGAACATTGTTACTTTATTCCATTTTTTAAAGTAAAATGGCATAATAATCAATCACCATCTCTCTAATAATTAACAGAAACTTGAGATGTGCCAAACTTACTAAATGACTTCATTCGTTTCAAATTCAAATTAATTTTTTTTTTAAAGTTAGTATTAGAAAGATTTGTGTGAATTTGTTGAGCTTTGATTTGGATTCCATTATTTCCAAAAACCCATCATATTCGGTTAATAATTCTACTACTTAATTTAAGAGTAGGTGTGTTTCAGTCATGGCACCAATCATTCCAAACTTTTGTCATTTTGTTGTTGTTTTTAGAAAAAAGCCCATGAAGGGGATGAACTATTTTGCCTCAAGCGTAGTATATTTACTATTAATGAATTCTATGATTGAAAAGTGCGGAAGGAAACGGATTATTCATTGTTTTTTGGTTATCCCAAAATGAACAAAAGGAAAATAACACGTATTGACTCGTGCCTACATTCATTTCAGTGGTACTCTTGTTTTCGTAATTTGCCCCCAGGGAACAGTTAACATGTAATTGTAATGTTGTAGTCCGTGTCTACACCAACACTATGTTTTTTTCAACACAGAGGCCATTTATTGTTTTCATTAAAAGAGAATAGGAGTTATGCATATATATTCTCTGAGTTAGGACTTTGATCGTGTGTGTATCTTAGAAAATGACTTTGTGCACCCTTCGCAATGGTGACTCGTAGGTGTCCGAGTTTGTGGTGGGTGGTTTGCGGTGATTGATAGTTATATCGATAATCCTGATAAAAAACCGATGCTGGTAAGAGTCGCCAGGAGTATTGGTTGTGGGTGGTGTGGGGTGGCGAGTGGGGTTGGGTGGCGAGTGGAGTGGAGGGGTAGAATGTCATTTGAAAATTATGATACACTGTGCTATAGTAAATGCACGTTATTTTATTGTTATGCCGAATTCAGACTATAAACCATTCACCGTGGAGGGTCTATGTTCAGACAAGTTCGCAAGGTATGCATTTCAAGATGATCATCGCGGCTTTGCATATACGAAAAGGGAATGTGTCAGTTTCACACCTGTCAATGCAAAACAAATTTTAATGTTCCGATTTTACATACATCAACTGTTCAGTTCAGTTTGCTGTTCACGGCAAAGCTTTACAAATTGATAACGCACTTACTGTAGATTTCGGCGAACTCCGAGACCTGCTGCAAGTTATGTTTTATTTGATAGCCGATTTTAGACCACTAAAGGCTTTTTACGGTACAGTCAATCTCTGTAATGGCTGGTAAAACAACCCAAAATACGAGTATTTGTTTTTACTTTGTGGGCAAGAAATTTTACAGTTTGTGGCATCCTCGAGTCATTTGATCGCTGGCATTAGACGTCACTTGAATGTTACATTCATCAACTTCTAAAGCTATAAATCTCTATTGAAAACGGGATATTCGGATGCATACCAAAATATGGCTGATCAACTACCCATCTTTGTTTGCTTTTAAATGTCAACGTTGACGAGTTGATATTCGTAAAGTAAAGCACGTTGAGTGAAAAAAATTATGTGAAGTCATTGACTTTCTCATAAAAAATTATTCACTTTTAGTTGCTGTGCATGTTTGTGACGTAGAACGCAAAAAAACAATTGGGCCTACGATCTTTATTGTAATCTCTTATGCAAAGAATGGTTATTTTTAGAAACACTGCACTGTGATCGTCATTTGGGAAACTGATATTCTATGTGATTCTAGCACAAAATAAGATAATTATTCACAAAATGTTACGAAAATGATAATTTTATTGAAAGGTTTTTGGCGCGAAAGAGTTCATAGTTCTGAAGTGGTTAAGTTTCCAGGTCAACTTGGGAATGTGAGGAAGCGACCTGCCTATGTTTCAATTCTGACACTCACGGAAAGGGTGATTTATTTCATAAGTAAACCACCATTTGTAAAAGAAAATAAAGAAAAACACACCAGCAAGTGAGAGTGATTCCGGATTTTTGCTAAATCACCAGTGATGATTGAGATTTCATAGCAGGGACATACCAACAAACGGTTGGCGATGCCATCTCGAACGGAAGCACGCTACACGAAAGCTATATTGATGGGATAATAATGACATTAGATTTCAGTCACGCTACATCTAGTCTACTGGCTGAATTATCGAAGCATGAAGAGGATCTCCCGAACTTCCTTTAAGTTAACACAATCGTTGACCTGTGTTCCGTTCATGGGAACCGATATCACATATGTACACCAGCCACAACTACTCTCTCTTACTCTTCGTAGATAGTCAGTACACTGCTATGACGCTAGCTATTGTCATCGCAAATTATAACACCGCAGTACCACTGCTATCAGAAGTCGCAGCTCTTTTTTTTTTTAAAGTATTGTACACTTTTTGTCAAATCGCAAAAAATGAATTTCAGAGTTTGACAGACTCAATTTAAACCACAGTAGTTGTAACTACGTCAAGTTTTTCAAGGAAACCCAAACTTCGCAAAATAGCAATTGAATTCTTTAAAAACAAAATGTTTCCTTTGTCAATAACTTACATATATTATCCCTTCCAACCGACAGTACAGATGAGCGTGAAAGAGACCGTTTCGTACTGTGTCCACCACGTCTTCAGGAAGTGTGTTTATGATTTCGATTTTTTTGGCACGATCCTGAAACTATTTCTGCATATTTTTCAACTATTTCCACAACTTTAAAAAACAACAACTATGTTCACAACTTACAAGGTAATCACAGTAGTCAGCTTTGGGCTATAGTTCGATATGTCTAGACATCAACACATGTTTCGGCAACTAGAATAACAACACATACATACATCTATATACTCAAAAACAACATACCAGAAGTTATAGCTATAGCCATTGTGGTTTTATCTAGACAACATTTTAGCAAAAATACAAACCACAAGTTTGAAGGGATGTATGTTATCACCACCGGGCAGATATTATACCGTCCCAACTTGTTGATGTGGTCATTTGGCTACTCAACAACAAGTTATTGACATCTCTGGACCCTGAAGTTGTCGGTATCAATTATGTACTATTTTTTTTAGGGAAGTGTTTTAATAGGTTATTCTATATATACCGGTAACAGTTTCACGTCATATCTTTCATGAAAGCGTAGACCAAAAAAGAACATGTTAAGGGGGCAAAAAGACGGAGGGAGTTCCCGCCAAGAAATAGAATGTGATTCGGGTTATTTTTGTTTTAAATATCTCTAACCGAACGGTAATTTTTTTTCCAACAACCGTTTTTGAAATTGAAAAACTTGAAATGTTGACCTAAACAACACTTTACATGATGAGGTTCTCTCCAATTGCACTGTTTTTATTTCATTTTTTTAAAAAAAGAACATTTTTTCACTTGATGTTCACCCCTACGGCGAACCACAATGATCATGTTATTTTTGCAAGCAACTAGACATTTCACCATATGACTGTTTAGAAATAGTGTTTATGAACGGAATTAATATCATCGAAAAATAATATTGCAATAAAAGAATTGCGAGGTATTCTTCGGCTAGACTGGCAGTCTCGATTTAATTATGATTAAATTACTTTAGACTGTACAACTGAATAGTCAAAGAGGAATGAGAAGTGTTCAACAGGGCTGCTTGGAGAGTTTCGCTTCAGGTGTTTATTGGTGTAGGGAAGTGGTAAAATTACCTGTGTATGCGTGTCAGTGTTCAACTTGTAGATTACTATTTATAACCCAGTCCCTACCTCACCCCACATCTCAAAGCTCTCTTCCCGACATTCGCCAGTTAACGGGTAGTTTTTTCCACAATTTTTGTAAATTTAGCCACTTTTAAACAACTCGGATAAGTTCGTTAACTAGTGTTATTATTTTTCGAGTGTGTTGGGCATACCAGAAAGATTACATAAAAAAATTGTCTCATATAAGTAATGGGGGATACGTTTTCATTTTGAACACGTCAATGATGTGGAACCATTTCTATACATACATAACCATGATAACACAAATTAATCTCAAAACATAACCTTATCCCCGAGAATTAGAACAAAAGCCAGATTGCATTAAGCGAATTAAACGAATTTCAAGTAACAAATAATACCTTACCTTTGTTCAAATTAGTCTTTTTTATATAAAATTTGTCTAAAATAAAAAAGAAGGAAAGGAAGAAACCAGTCTAACCTGTTCAACATTATTGATATAATATCAATGTTTTGGGACCATGTTTAGGATTATGCAAGAGACAATTATTTTTTTTTTTTGGTTTGGAACCAATACATGCACGTACATACTCGGTATGAATAAGTTTCACGCGTGATGTGATACTACGTGACTCAGTCTATCGTGTGTTGGCTGTTTTACGACCCGAAGACACGCGTTCCTTTAAACTGGATTTTATTAGCTGATTAAAAGTACATAACAATTGTTAGATAAATGTCATAACAGAATGACTCCGATAATTAATTTATTACTACGACGATAATATATATACGATATATCCTCCCGGAAGTGGTTCACACTCAGAATTTAATACCGTTTTTGTCCCGTCCACGCCTTCCGGCTTAACGTGAAATTTCCAGGCGAGAGCCCGCAATGACGTAGCATCTTATGGATTTCAATCATGGTATATTCAATTGTCGTTGGTAAACTCATGTAACTAAGCCGCAAATTTGTCGGTTCACGAAAACCCCCAGTGTTCTACTCCACACACGCTGTTTTACTTTGCGATGATTCCTCAACAACTGGTGGGTTCAAAGGTCATTCAAATTTTCCCAGACCACACATGAACTTTTACGCTGCAAGAATGTAGACTCATTTATAACCCTCCCCTGTCCACTATATCTAAACAACTCGTTTCTCATGTCAGGACGGTTGAGTAAAAAAGCGATTTGGTATCATAACAAGCCACACTCGTGGCAGAAAATTCTCTGAAGCAACTCGATTCTTTGCCATTCATTTGCGCTTGTTGTTTCACTTCAGGGTTTCTCTGTATACGTAGGCGGTACTATTGTTGCCACTAACAATTTCCTTCATCTATCTTGAAATGGTAGACTAAAGTTCGACTGTAAGCAGATTTGAATGGTGACTGGTCTGCTATTATTTGATATCAACGAGGCTGTAATTAGACGAGATCCGGTCACTGGCGAGAGGAACCAATAGACCGGCAAAAAAAGGCCCACCACCTGTCACGGCATATCATGCACACAGAGAAGATAATCGGATGGAACTCTCGAGCTCTCCTTGCTTGATATGAGTGACAGTCTGAATTGAACGACTTCTAAGGGGTGTTTATGCATCTGCTTCATTATCGAATACTTTTCCCGCCAAAAAAAAATCATAAACACTTTATCCTGTAGAGTTTTGCTTTTAATACTACAGCAAGTTAAAACTTTACTTTGAAAAGAAAAGAAAAATATTTCTTGAGACATAATTAAGTCAACATATTTGGTTTGAAAGAAAATATAATATGGTCAGTGAAAAAGTTACTTTGGTCACAGCACGTCCAAATCTGATTTGCCATTTTACGAATTAATTGATTCATATTTTGAAAAATGTCCTACTTATGTGTAGTAATAATAATATTGATCCAAAAGGAATGTGATCATAGACAATGGGTCCACCATTCACTTTACATAAACCGCCTTTTTCCTGTCTTTTTTTTCGTGTAATCCAATCCTGAATGCTATTTTTGAGGATTTCAGAACATTTGATATATTTGGTCAGTTGTATGAAAAGATGAAAAGGGCGAAAATTATGTTTCAGCTAACTTTTGCTCTAGAATTTGAGAGGAAAGTCTCAGTACAAAATGTTAGGTTTCAATGTTGTTTGTTTTCTCACCAAGTGTTATGTTTTACATATTATTTCATTTTATTAATCTTCCACTGTTTACATTTTTCGACTAATCAGTTGAAATTTTATTGAAACAGCCCCATGTGGCGTAATATCACAACATTGAAGAGACTGAATCCTCTATATTCCATCGTATGCAGAAGAGAAGAGTAACTTTGCAACAGTTGTCACAGTTGTGTGTGTGTGTGTGTGTGTGTGTGTGTGTGTATGTATGTATGTATGTATGGATGTATGTATGTATGTATGTATGTATGTATGTATGTATGTATGTATGTATGTATGTATGTGTGTGTATGTATGTATGTATGTATGTATGTATGTATGTGTATGTATGTGTGTATGTATGTATGTATGTATGTATGTATGTATGTGTGTGTGTATGTATGTATGTATGTATGTATGTATGTATGTATGTGTGTATGTATGTATGTATGTATGTATGTATGTATGTTATGTTATGTTATTTGTGTATATATGTTATTCAGGTCTTCAATATCCGTTTTTTTACGACAAATAAAACAATCTCTATGGTATTGTTGTTAACTCGAGAATACTGTACAATTACATATGTTCCACGTGCAACAACAACACACGCAAGTAAACAATAGGTACAATTCAAGTAATAGCGTACCTATGGTTACAACAAGTAAATCTTTGCAGTGTGTACACAAAATTCAAACACCCGGCAATATTTATTTATATCTAGTTGACATTTCGTTGTGTGTAGAGAGTCAAACTTTCCATCATCATATCAATACCCCACTTATTTACTTTCTTTTGATCGTAACCTGTAACAATAAAAAGTGTGTTTTATTTTTAGCTTTCGAGTTTGTTTTAATGTTTAGTATTTGTTAAACCAAATTTAGATATAATTTTTGATAAATTAGTCTTCTTAGGGGGCAGAGGTCTAAAATAAAGTTGAAATTCGTCAAAAAAGTTTCAGAAAAACGGGAAAAATGTTTCGATTGTTTTAGCGGGAAAGTGGTCTCAATATATATATATATATATATATATATATATATATATATATATATATATATATATATATATATATATATATATATATATATATATATATATATATGAGACCATATATATATATATACAAACGGGGTAAAATTCTGCCACAGCAGTACGAGTTTTCGATTCGTGCATAGGAGGAAAACCTGACACACTAAATAAATTCTGGAGAGACACAGCTGATTACACATCATTCTGTTAATATAGACAAAATCGGATGATTTTTATAAGTATGTATGATCGAATATTTTATATACCCCGTCAAGCGGAATATCCCTACATTGCTCCAAACATCACTCAAGAAGAATCCAATCTATAAAGATACTCAACACATGATATCGTTTTCTACGCTGTACCGTTCCCTAGATTTACGGAAAAGGATATCTTTGTTTCATTTTTTCTCATCGAAGTCCAGCAATATGGTCACGGCAAAATGAAGTTGGACAATAAAGGCCGTGGTCCTAGTCCATAGTATACTATGATAACAAATGTCCACACTTCATGGGTGAATAACGGTCCACAAACATAGCGCCGCAACCGGTAAACCACCAGAAAAAAAAGGACGCCAGCGGTGTTGTGACATTTCATTTTCCCCCTTTAATTCACGGTAAATGGAGTTTCTTTAGGGGAAACAAAGCACCGGGCAATGTACAAGAGTCTGCCGTCAAATTGATATCGAATGAGTGAAATGTACACAATGCTTTTAAACGAAACTCAAGGCGTAACTGAAAGACCTAGTAATAATAGTGCCACATCGGCGGCAAATGTTCCCTTGGGACTTAATCGACAGGCGGTTTTGATAAAATGTTTATCATTAATATAGGTCCATACAACGACTTCTGACGGCTGATCTAGCTGAAATTGATATTTTTGCATTGCGCTTTATTACACGAGGAAAGCGTCAAAAAACACGTACAGGTATCATTACTTTCATTACCGGAAATTTGAACACCGTGGTTTACGGTATTTCTCGCCCTCCCTACTTCGATCTTTAATTTTCGAGCAATCGTTTGCGATTCATCAGTTTCTACATGGTCAGCTGTTAAGTGTAGTAGAAGTTTGTAGCCGCCAGGTTCAGCTGTTGTGTTTTTTAATCTAAAATCAACGCAGGGTCTAACTTCTGTGCAAATCTGTTACTTTGCAATATTCCCGAATTGTATATGATGTGGACTGATATGAATCCCTGGTGATGAATATATTTATCATGTGTGCAAGCAATGATCTAAGGATTGCAGTACTCTTTCATTTTATATAAGAAAAAAGAAAAAAATATAAGAAAAAAGCATCATAAAAATATTTTTTTTTTTCAAATCGTATAAAAATCATGCAAAATATCGCAGATATAAACCCTTTAAAACTGACCATGACATCGCAATCATCACAATACAAAACATGAAAATGTTAGGATGCAGAGTGCATCACCTTTATTTAGATATAAAGTCGATACATGGTTATATTCCACATTAATCAATATCATATTGTGGGTTTAAAACTGATCGTGTTGACATAATTTTTTTTTCCTAAAATGAAGCGTCGATATTTTTGCACGTTCTAATAGTATATTGACATTTCCAGTTTTTCACAGTGGCAGCCTATATATATATATGCGACAGCAACATCGAAATTTTGAACGGCTCTGCGAGTCACATTATTTTACCATTTACAGCAACCAACCAACACAGTACTGTTTCTATCATACCGAACCTAGTTGAGCTTGTCCTGGACTGGAGTTTGGTACATTATGCAAATAGAGTTGATTTCTTTAGTTTGTAAATTATGTAGATTAAGTTCAGTTCTTTAGTAAGTATATTATGTACGCATTTAGTTGATTTCAGGTCCACAAAATATCTAGTAAATTAACAACAAATTGTTCATGTCATATACCTAATATCAAAATGATTTTGTTTTTACATACATTTTTGACAGAATCAGTATATTGTTGTTAATTTTTGTCGTGAATTTTGAGGTGGTTGGGAGAAGGAATTACAAATAAGTCTGATCTCCTGAAATAAAGACTGTGGCAATGGATACATCCATTTGCTACGTGTGGCTACAGTGTGTATACAGGTAGAGGATACTTAGAACTGCTAATTGTGGTTGCAACTTCATAGTAATAGCAGAGATAAAAACTCATTCTGTTCATATGTAAAGATCAGTCTTGAGCCCAAGGGAATCTTTCTCGCAAAGTAGATTTTTTTTTTGCCGCAGGAACAATAGTCGACAAGTTGTCCCATTATATCAATTGGATTGTGTCTAATAATACACTTATGGTTTATCAATTTAAAAATTTCTGTCTTGCAGTCTCCGTCCTTGTCAATCTTTTTCTCAATTCACTATGTGATTCTCGTCTCTTCTATATGTGTCTCTGTTACCGTTCTTTGTACATATCTGTGTCTCTGCCGTCTTCACAATTTCTCCTCTTTGACTTCTTGCTCTTTATTAATGTACTGTGCCATTTCTGACGAAGAAGTAGTCTCTCTCTCTCTCTCTCTCTCTCTCTCTCTCTCTCTCTCTCTCTCTCTCTCTCTCTCTCTCTCTCTCTCTCTCTCTCTCTCCGTGTCCCTATTTGTGTATGTCTCTCCCTCTGTATCTCAATGTGTTTCTCATTGTCTGTCTCTGTCTGTCTCTTTGTCTCTGTCTCTCTTTCTCTATCTCTCTGTCTCTCCCCCGTCTCTCCATTTCTCCCTCCCCTCCCCCTCTCTTTCTCTTTCTCTCTCTCTCCCTCCCTCCCTCCCCCCTCGCTCGCTCGCAGTGGTTCATTAACACACACGCAATGAAACAATCGTTCTGGTTCTTACCTTTTGAGCGCATTTAATTTTTACCCAAACGAAAGACTTCAATCTAGTGTTGACACTGCTTAACATATTAATCGAAACTGTTTTACAAAATTACTTAAAACTGTCAAAATTCGATGACTCGTTGCTCAAAACACTCTGAGAGAAATCTCTTAGAATTGACGTTTGTACGCAATATTCAGGTTTTATACAGAGTGTAACGTTGCAGTTATATTTTCCATAAAAACATTCAATATTAATATAAGGAAAACGATAGTTGACATACCGTTTGTGGACAGTTTTCATTCTCAATATTGTCATTTTCCTCAAAAGAAAACATACGTGCGGAGAGATACAACATTTTAATGTTTACACTGATCATACAGGATCTTTAATTTATTTCTTTCATGGGGGCATCACTACCAATCGTTATATAGCCATTTTACTTGACTCTAAGTCTTGGAGTAATCTCACCAAGTGATATGCCTGTTCTCGTGGTTATCAGAGACAAACTGGGATAAAAGACGAGTATTCTCTATACGGCGATTTAATGTAATGACATCGCTAGCCAATGGGACATTCAAATAACACACCGTTCTGTTTCTCAGCATGTATCAGACATACAAAGCACAGATATTTGTTTTCTATATTATCCGATTTTTAATTCTCATCGATACGAATGCTTTTATATGGCGGTCACGATAGTTATAATGTAAGTACCATTAAATCACGGATGTACAAGGTTTGAAATTTGATTACGTTTGATTTACAAGATCATTGTCAAAGTCAAACACGTAATACATATAATATAGACATCGGCCTCCGCACATTAATTAGCTAACTACCTTTAGCCTTTCCTTGCCATAGCAACAATTTACTTCGTTAAAACCGTATCTTGTTTTTAATGTTGATACATCCCCATTCAATTATCGCGATGATTCTTTGAATTTAATAATCTAAAAGCGTCTGTGTGTCAAATGAAAACACTCCCAATTTTATTTTTCAAAAGAGAATTATTTGGCTCGAAAATTCCTAAGTAATACACGCGGACTGAAAAGTTGACTTAATACTATAATAGAAGGCAGGGTGTAAAAATCCATAAAATTGAATAGAGTAAAATATAGGCTAAGAATATTTTTAACATGTCGATATTAAGTGAATTTTATCTTAGCTCTAGAATTTATAATTTTGACATCTTTAGCTGTGTCCGTTGCAATTTAATTTGTCTTGCCGGTGACGAATACACCTATTCAAATATGCCTCAGTCTGTTGTATTAAACGAACGACAAAATAATGTCTTTTAATGACATTTTCATCCGTATTGTTTCTTTTATGGGAAACGAATGACACTAGATGTTTAACAAGTACGCTATTGCCTGTTTCCATTTTCGACTTCAATGACACATTTCACTCCAATACTTAGCGGCTCGAGCGACTCGATACATTGGCATACAGATCGAAACTCCGAAGCGGGAAGGGATCAATCAAAACACACATATATAATCGTTTTGTGTCGTCCTAAAATATATTTCACTGAGTAGTTTATACTCAGTCTATCCCAGTTGAAGTCTAGACCCCTTGTATCCGTTCTCACAGTCACGTGGAAGCTGATCACTTCGGTCAGAAGCGTCGTTGTGTTAATTTATCTAGCCATGATCGTATTCAGGCCAACCCTTCTCATGTTCATTATGGAGTGGTGTATTAATTATTTTATTGTTATTATTGGAGCAACTCGTTTAATCATAATGGAATCTTATTGCTAAAATAAATCGTTCTTTGTCTCACTGTTCGTTCTTCTTAACTCTCTACACAGTGGGATCAATAGGAGAAATCGACATGTAAAGACAATCGTTGCTGTATGATATTATACCACTGTTATTATGTCGATTCCATTTCAGAATGTCGGCAGTTCTCATCTCGTTATTAGCATAAATAACCGGCGGGCATCGAGAAAGGTGGCATGCCCAGATCGATTCTCCATTCTGTATGCTTTGTGTGAAAAACATCATTGTAGCGGGCTTCATTTGTAGTGTTCTCGTTTTCTTTCACCTTCCATAATTGAAGTGACTGAATTGAAATTAACACAAGTAAATGAAATGAAGCATATTCATTCGGGATATAAATGAACGCAATTAGAGAGAGCGTTCTTTTCTCACTGAAAGTGATTTTCCCAAGCTTGTATTTGAACTGCACAAGTTTTGACTTGAAGCTATTTATTGAAAATATTACGATAAAACCCGACATTCCTGTAACTGATTTAGCTACAGATCTTTTCGATAATTTTCTTATCGGAAATTTAAAGTTATTCTGATCTTATGACAAGTGTTCGATTAAATACAACTTATTCCATACATAGAGAGTTTTTAAAAAAAATGAAATAAACGTGTATAATTTTCTTGAGCCAGTGGTGTGAAAGAAACGTAAGTGGCCAACCCAAATGAAAAAAAAAACTTTAAATGAATGACTCGAATGACTGAAAATGAAAGTAAAAATAAAATAACAACAAAAAGGAAATAGACAACACAAATGGAAAACTGAAATAAACAAATGACAGATGCCACTGCTGTTTTCTTTACTGAGTTGATTTCGTTTCTTTTTTCCTGTCCGCTTACTTGACTTCGCTGTTACTTATAACCTTATCGACAAGCGAAGCATGACCAAGTTTGTCCTGTAGTTCACCGGGGACAAATAAAGTACAATTATGGAGCCTTGTTTGCTGCCAACAAAGTTCAGTTTCCACCTTCTCCGAGTATCACGACCGGTGTCAATTTCACCGTGTCAGTGGGATCGAGTTCCGATCAGCCAATAATCGCGAGAGGGAATATTACACCTCACTCCGCAAAGCATGTGCCCAGACCATCATACAGACAGATTCGAACCACTCGAGTCAGATAAATATGAGGAGTGATTACTGAGATTTCATTTGTAATATTACAAGTATATATGGGTTATTCGAACACATTATTTTCATATGATAAATTAAAACGAATTGCTAGTATGATTTGAGTCTAAAAGTAAATTTAAAGTGTATCAACCAGTTTCGAAACCGCCACAATTGTTTTTCTCAAATCATTTGAAGGCAAAGTGTACAGTGGCAGTGTGATTGACAGCTATCCATGTCAAGGGCATGGCTATTTTGACCTCCAAAATCAATGGTATTGCATTCAAGCCGTATATATCCTTTTGAATCTTTATTTGATGACACTGTAAATGTGTATGCTTGTGAAAAATAAGATTGCTTTCGCTATGTATCTTTGAAAATAAGAACACTTTATTAACGATAGACATGTGTTTCACATTTTTATAGTCTGTCTGACTGTGCTTCTGCAACGCACGCTTTTGGAGAAATTACAACGTACGCACTCAACTGATTAAGAAGACCAGGTTCTTAATCAAAGTAGTAACACATTTCCTTAAAAGGTGTCCCCGGCAACGGTGAAAAATTTCGCCCAAAGCAGGAGGGAGACATACATATAACAGACACACATACACGTATTACACGTCTTTCAGGATCGACCTTGAGCCAGTAGTTAGGAGTTTGGAAGACCCTAATCATACCCAAACAATCCTCTTAAGAAAAGATTCTTCTTAATTTGCTCTGAGGGTTAAAATACTATTCGTTTTTAAGTGGCCATGTATATGAATGAAGTTAGTCAAGATGCTTGTCACGGTTTTGATTGACAGGCCGGTACATGTCGGGGCACTTTAGTGAAGTCCCTCGGCGGTCGCTGTCCCAGTTCATGTAGACTACATCTAATTGATTGGGTTTGATCGCTTTCATTTTTATGTTCGGTACAAATTGAGTGATCATTTTCAAAAGCCGTAAATGCCTGCAGGGTAGAAGACCAGAAATATAGAAAACTAATTGTACCGATTGTACTTTTTACAGGAAGTTTATCTTTTATACGTGCCGTCAAATTCAATTTCAAAACAATGATTTTTTGAAGACCCGAACAATAAAGGATTGATTAGGATGACTGGATAAGAAAGAACATTTATATAGTTGTAATAACAATACAACGAAAAAAACAATAAGTACATTATAATTAACAGTCGTCGGTCACCATAATCTTGACAGGGCCTGGGGTTAAATAAAAAAACAGTTGTGTGAAACTGTCTTTTTTTATTTATGTATATATTTTGACAATGAGTAAACTAATACTTTGAATAACACTTCTGTGTGTTTTTTTATTTGTGATTACCGCCTAATGTGATTTTCAGATTTAGGAATTGTTTTCGACGTCGTCTCATTGTTTCAAACGGTCAGAAAAATTTCTCAAACGTACCGCCATACTTTATCAAAGATCAGAGTGCTATTGATATACTAATAAGAGAGTGAGAGAGTGAGTGTGAGAGACATGCATACACACACACACACACACACACACACACACACACACACACACAGATTGAGAGGCACAGTAATACAGACAGAGAGAAATACAGTGAGGCAGAGACATACAAAGAGACAAAGAAACAGAGAGGGGAACGAAGTGCTATAAACAATGCAGCACTGGTTTAAGAGTGGAGAGATAATCTTCATTGTCCATGGCTGTTATTACATTAATCACAGATTACTAATAAAAACGTGTTAGCAAGATTAAGTTTTATCTATAAAATAAGAATCGATTAGTCAAACTTCATAATAAGTTATTTATTAGATGAAATCGGAAAAAACGATGATGACAATAAAGAGAAACGTGCATTAGTCTAAGAATGGACATTCATATTTCAATGATTCACATTTTTGTTTTGGTACACTGGTTGTTGTTTCATAAGTATGTTTATCCCCTGATTCATTACAGATGTTTGTTTGAAGGGGGTTGCAAAGAAGAAGTTTATAAACATAAACTCATTCCAAAATAGATTTTTGATCAAATTTGACTGCATTTATAAAAAGAAAAAAAAAGATAAAATAGGAACGGGGGAACTGTTTGTCTGAAATCTAACAATAATTTTAATTCTGAAAAAAAAGACCCTCGTCGTTTTAATCTTTTGTCGGGATGGCTGCTTTAACTTCATCACATACTGAATTTTGTAATGAACACATATAATAGCAGTGACCTAAATAACCAAATTTTCTTTTCTTTTGCCATGTTCCAACCCTTTTCTTTAAAATTCGAACTAATGATGGTACCGAATCCTTTTGATGTAAACCATTCACACACTGCATTGCCTATGCAATAATTAACAGAAAATGGGAACAAAAGTTGTAACAGTTGCCTTCAATATTGAATGACCACACATCTCGCAAAACAAGTGCGAGAAAAAACTCATAAAATCGATATTAAGATTTCAGAATACGGGTTTGACATAATATTGTTTGCAAATCGACGACGTGGAAGCAATTACTGCATTTTGACCAATTTCTATATATGAGGGTTAATTATTCCAACAGTAACCGTATAATCATCGTTGCAGTGACTTTGGTCTTCTTTTTACTGGTCTGAGGTTTGGTGCAGATGGCGGGGTCGAAAATATCGTTTGTGTATGGTTGTTGGGGTGGGGTGGTAGGAAAAGCAAGGAAATTATGTGTGTATGACTGGTACGATCAGATCTCTATCATTTTAGGACATAGAAAAAAAAGCCTGCAACAAATTAGGCACTTTTTAGCAAACACGGCAGTTACTTTATTTCAGACAAGTGAGTCGGTGATTTTTTTATTTAAATTTAAAAGTAATAATTTCATAGTATTCCTTTGTATGTGAATAGTGGTAGTGGTCCATCAAAAGTGAACTTTTTCCACAATATTTGTTTCGAAACAATACTATAGTAACAGAAATAAATATATCCGATTTCGGCACAGAATCCCCATTGGTCTCACAAATAGCTTTCCAATGTAAGTACCCTTACCTTTGGGAGAGGAGGTCGAATAGTGTTGTGGTTCTTTTGATTGGTACTAAGGGGGAAATAAGCACCCGGTGTATAAGGATATACTTCTCGTCATCGTCAAGTGGCAATACCTTGCCTGCACTGTCTGTACACATCACTTGACGAAATTAACTGTATTGCCTGCACGTCGACTCGTATTGATTTCCACTATCAGCCTTGGTTCGAATTCTGAGAAGATCTAAGAAGTAGGGACTGTGTGTGGTATGCTACGTAATCTTTACCAGAGGCAAGAACTGTTATGATACAGAAACAAACGCCATGTAGCGATTGTATTGGTCGTTTGGCAACAACCAGAAAGTCTTACGTACTTATGAATTCGATAACGTAAATGTTAGTTGAAAATGTTCAAAAGGAAATCAAATATTTCGACGGGTTTAGACTATCCTGGAGCAAGACTTTTGGCATAGTATTACGCCGTCTGACAACGTCACGTAACCCTTTCACTGCCATGATAATCGTGTGACAGGACATGAAGTCGAGATTTTCATGAAAACGGCCACAATTCAACAAAAAGGTAATATGAATCCGCTATTAGTATTTATTCTTTGATTTGAATCTGAAATCAAGAGTAGAGTTTCAAAAAATTAAAAACCCAAAAAATGTTAACATAATTTTGGCGGTAAGATTTGTTTAACCGAAGATTAAACAAATTACTTCAATGTGAGCTTTAATTTAACAGCGCATTTTGTACGACTTAGAGTGGACAGCAATGGATAACATGTAAGCAGTTTTTTTTAGCACAAAGGTTTATTTCTAGTTAAACAAATGGTCAGATATTTTCAGCTTGGTCATTTTGATAGGATTAATGTGTGCAAGCATATGGTGCCGTTTGCACAAACACTTTTTAGGCCAGTCCGCTTGTTTGCAGCAGCACATGCCTCTAAACTAAACAAGCCCTGTACGAGGATGATCGGCCTAAGTAAGAAAATTAGGTCTCACTTAATAAATGGATATTTATTTCCAACAGCTTTTGTGTTTTGTGGATTTTTTATTTTGATAACTTACAATCATGCTGTACTTCTGAATGTGTATCGCTGATCTCAGTAATGATAAATGTCAATTTTGAACGAATACAGTGGTATTTCTGATTCTGAAATTTAAATTGTTGTCTACAAAACAACTAGAATTGTAACGAGAATAGCATTACTGCAGACCAACGGTGTTTTTTTTCATTGTTGACATCTCCGTCGTAATGTGGGGGGTGGTGGGTGGGGGTGGGGGTGGCGGTAGGATATCCTCTAAATTGAACAAACTAAAACCACTCACACCTGTCTAAACTTAGATGGGTTCCTATCTTCACAGTATGGAGCGGATCGGAGTGTAGACAAAACAGTCATTGTAAAAGGAATAAAATTATAAATAAAAAAGATTCGTCGGACCTCGGGTATACAAGTACCATCATGTAACGTATCCTTTTTTCCAACAAATATCAGCTTACTGCGTGCGCCATCTTTGCATTTATGCACATGTATGTTATATTATTTATTCTGTCTGCCATTTATTCTATAAATAGTTTCCCTTTTATCATTATATTTGCCTCTTAAGGGAACATTTTCCGATGTTAGACAATAAAGTATTAAAAATAAAATACTCAATGCATTTTAACAAATCACTTTTACATTATATGTTCCTTTCAAGATAAACATCACTCGAATTTCTCTGCATTTGAGTATTATGAAGAGACAACGACATCTTACAAAATCTGTTTCTCCTCTGTCCGATCTCCTACTAGGCATGCAGCAATTACACGATCTCGCATACTAGCTGGAGTTTCCTCTTTTAGAAACTAAACACATCACGTCGTTACTGTTACCACATACAGGACTAGTCTGAATGACCAGCCGGTGGTTCTAACCTGTGAGCGAAGTCGAAGGCATAAATTGTAACGATACTGTATAGAAACTAGGCTGATACAGGGCTGGTAGTTTAAGATTTACACTTGTAAAAAATGTTACAAAACACACTACAGGCATAAAATGAACTGTCCACACTTCAGTCCCCGGCAATAGATCACTTTATTTACATTTCCACAATAATTAACGCAACAAAAATGGCAGGAAAATGGATCTATTTTAAGAATTCCCTTTCGATATATAAACTCGTAAAAAGGTGTAAATAAACCCGGCACAAAAACTAACAACACTTAGTTTATATTTTCTAGCTTTTTGCTACAAAACAATTTCCAAACAGAATTCCAAAACAAACAAATAAATATTGAACGTGGTAAAATAAACAAATGTCATTTAATGACGTCATAACTGTCTACTGCAATGTTTCATCACCCCATATTATCCTATTGAAACATATTCCCAGTCATAATTTATAAAACTAACTGACAGATTGAAATTTATTTCCGATTAGGGCATTGTTGTTTGATTACTACTCGTAATTTGAGTCTTTCTGCACAAAGCGAGTCTGTCATTCAAATAAGATATAAGAATTCATATGGGTTCATTGTATTTTGCATCTCAAATAGAATAAATGTGGGTTGAAAGACAGGTATTATAAATGTAAACCTGTATTGCGAGTGCACCTAGTGAATGTTCACCAAATAGGTCTGCTAACTCCGGTGTGTAATCTTAAATAATCGTCTTTGACGGGAAGTAAACAAAAATATTACAATATATGATTGTAATTTGAAATGTCATGGATGGTGCCGTAAAAGAGGCTGTGGTTTACGACGATGTATTTTGCTAACACAATATAGAGAAGATGCTGAGTGCATGGTCTGTTTTAAACTTTCCAAAATCGGTACTGTCACGTGACCCCTACGCCACAATGTTTTTCCCATCGTCCACTGAAATAGGCTTTGGTCAACATTTCGGGTACTTCACTACAATGTGTGTAGCGCCTCGCTATGTCACAACAAACAGACATACACACTTGAATATTACAAGTAACATAATGAGTGGACGGATGGAACCTGATACCATGTACAATTGAACAGTTTCATCTGGGATGATTTCCCAAATCTTTAGCATGGTTTAATGAGTTTTAAAAACAAAATCCATTTGGCAGACGTAATGGATACGCCAGTCCGTGTTGAACCCTTAAGAAACTGTAATTCACTTGTTGACAGCTGACGCCGATCCAGATCTGTTCACATGAACTAGAGTGGTAGTTTTTAGTCATACAAACATTCTGAAGGTGTTGACTGATATAAATATATTTAATACCGTACCAGCATCTCGAAGGCAAAAATCACACTGTATATGTGGGTATGATATCTGGAATTTTAATTATTTCCCATGCCATGAGTATTTCACATTGCTTGATATATGATTGCTTGTATAGAGCAAACAAACATACACGCAAGCAAGCAAGCAACAAATACGCTCATTTAAAGGCAGACAGACAGACAGACAGACAGACAGACAGACAGACAGACAGACAGACAGACAGACAGACAGACAGAATAAAATATCCAGATATACAGCAATAATTGTTCTGCTCACAACGCGGTTTTCTCCCAGTTGTTGTTATAGACTGATCAGCAATTTTACTCTCTGTACACAGTGGGTATGTCAACAGACAGACAGACAAACGGACATCCATTAAGTGACAAACATAAAGGCGGGCAGATAGACAGACAGACAGACAGACAGACAGACAGACAGACAGACAGACAGACAGACAGACAGACAGACAGACAGACAATCATCTATAGCTGGTGTAACAGTTTCGGTACAAAAGAGCTACAATTTTATCACGTGATGCAGAAGTAGGATACAAGAAGAAAGGAAGGTAAATCGCAATTTCTTCTCTCTTTTTTTCGGGGGGGGGGTATGTATGTATGTATGTATTGTGTATGTATGTATGTATGTATGTATGTATGTATGTATTGTGTATGTATGTATGTATGTATGTATGTATGTATGTATGTATTGTGTATGTATGTATGTATGTATGTATGTATGTATTGTGTATGTATGTATGTATGTATGTATGTATGTGTGTGTGTATGTATGTATGTATGTATGTATGTATGTATGTATGTATGTATGTATGTATGTATGTATGTATGTACGTATTATGTATGTATGTATATATGTATGTATGTATGTTTGTATGTATGTATGTATGTATGTATGTATGTATGTATGTATGTATGTATGTATGTATGTATGTATGTATGTATGTATGTATGTATTATTGGGTACTTATAAAATATTTACAAACAAATGTTGACAGCAGTTTATATGTATAATATAATTATATTAATGTATCACGGCTTTCAAACAAAACGAACAGCCTTCTGACAAATGCTTTAGTTATTCTAAAAATTCCGTCCAATTCGAGTGGTTGAAAATTGCGACCATTCTACTCAGCAATTTTAAGAAGTTATGCGTGGTATTGATATCGAAACCATTGAGATACCTCCAGACAAAGAAGCCGGGTGAATACTTGTAGAAATATCAGTAGGTTGGTGTTCAATTGGCTTGGGCCCGGGGGTCGTTAATATGGTATTTATATCATGTCATACAAATATTACTAACGCTAACTGCCACCATGGTCTTGCTTTCGATCTTCAAACTAGCAGATTATTAGAATTGTTCGATTATGGATGTGAATTTATTGAGTATTCACAATAATGAAATTAATTGAATACATTATCCAAATGATTGACGTTGCCAGTTAGCATTGTAATATGGCGGATTAGCCAAACATTGCAAATGACTACATCATACCTACAGAATAAGCTGAGATGTTATGCAAATAATGCTTTAACATGTCACCAAAAATAAAATTTTGACTCTTTGCTCATGTTTATCTAAATTGTTTCAATTATTTTTGGCGCGAAAATATGACCAATGTGTTCATACGGGAGACATGACTTGAACTTCTGTTCACGCAGACGATAATAATGCAAACTCTTGCTCCCTTTCGACGGTACAGAAATTAACAGGAACATTTGCAGTTCTAGTGATGTGTGGAATGGTATGGACGAAAAATCCATTTCCGGTTATAGATAAGAAATTGCGGTTTTACTAAGACATGGCATTAAATTTAAAGGCAAATACAATTCTGCTATAAATCTATCGACAGATATTGATTTTACTGGCATTTACCAGAAAGTACACCAAGTCAATTGGCCAATGCAAATACCCTAGGTTTACACGTCGATTTGTATATCCGTAATGCGATCATTTATCTTTCGATACATTGGATAAAATGATTTGAACAAAGTTTTGAACTTGAAGCGAAACAAAGAAAGTAGCAAACAAATCTGGCAGCTTGTTAAAGCTACCTTATGTCGGTTGTTATGGCCGACTAGCATGGGAAACAACACACTTAAACCTAGAGCAACAAACTAAAGAACCATGCAGTACACACCTATTGAAATGCAGCGGCGCGATTTATCGCTCTCAAGGACGTAGAGACTACATCGCTAGCCTTGGAATGGTGCCTTTTTTCAAAAATCAGCGCTGGTGACTACAATCTTGGAAGTTTGTTTACCGGTCGGAGGTATACAACATCGGCGTCACTTAACGAGGATCGCTGAGACAGCGACAGTAATCGTAGCGACAAACGAAGACTTGTCTAGCGCCCTCACGATCTGATCCGTGACGGAAAGAGGCTGTGGCTGTGTACCTTGGCCTCGTTTTGAAGTTCGTGTTTAATAATCACACGAGGGTCAGTATACACTGCCGTCAATCTTAACACGAATTGTACAGAGTTTTGACAAATCTGGACCAACAGCCAATCGTCTTCCTTGATACCCGATATGCGTCATTTTTCACACAATACATTTGTTTACCAAAATGGGTGGTCAGTTTCTCTTCAGAAAAATTCAAAATAAACACTTTTGAAAGCGGCTTGGGTGGGCTGTTTTAATTGGTGTTGCCATTTTATAAACAAACTTTGGCCGATGGTGCACGATGATTGGTGGAGAGGTGCCGGACACGTGTAAATGTGTCGTAATGGACCGCTGTAAGAATAGTGGGTGGGCAATGCCATAAAGGACTATTTGCTCAATGTTGCATTTATACACTCATGCGATAGCCCACCTAACCCTAAATACAACAACATTCAACAACTTTAAAACAAAGTGGCGTACATGTCTCAAGAATAACAGAGACTCCCCGTTTCCCTTAAGAGCCAGTGTGGCGTTAGTACGGGCTCCATAACTGGCACTGTGCGGTAGGGTAAGAACACTGATTCCACACGCTGTGAGCAGGACAGGTGTTACTTCACGACTCACCAACATTCAGTTAGAGTTACCTGAACTACAAATCACTGCTGTCGACTAGTCATGGCTTCCTTAACGAATCTCTACCCAGGCAATTACACATCACTTCCCACGGGACATTTAAGCTATCTATCACATCATCATGGCTGTTACTTCACCCATGCTGCGAGAGACGATGCCTACAACCCGCTGACTTTGAACGTCTTAGAGAGGAGGGAGCAACCACAGAAACCGCCATATTCCTATATCGCATTGATTGCCATGGCAATCAGAAGCGCACCTGATCAGAAAATCACACTCAATGGCATTTATCAATTTATCATGGACAGGTTTCCATATTACCATGACAACAAGCAAGGTTGGCAGAATTCGATTCGCCATAATCTCAGTTTGAACGACTGCTTTGTCAAGATGCCTCGTGAGAAGGGAAAACCTGGTAAAGGAAACTACTGGACACTTGCTGCTGATTCTGAAGAGATGTTCGAAAATGGTAACTTTCGACGTCGCAAACGGCGACCAAAGTCACATATCAAAATTGGTGAAAAAGACGACAAAAAACAAAACGTGAACAGTTGTGACAAGAAGTCTGAGCAGGTGAGAAGAGATGACACTTCAGAAGATGATAATTTAATTGATGAGGTGGAAGATGGGGAAGAGGAAGAGGTTGAGGAGGAGGAGGAGGAAGAGGAGGACGACTGTAACTTTGACAACAAAACACAATCCAATATCACGAGGGACAAGGACAATATAAATGAACCTTCTCAACGAAATCATAATACTGAGAATCAAACGCCGGTGATTTACGAAAATGAGAATTTCGAACCATTGATGGCTTCAGTTAGTCCCACCGAAGACTTCGCGTCAGATTACGACGTCGACACTTTTTCCGAAGATGAAAATGCATCGAATTCTACGGTTCATCAGTCGTTTGTTACAAATGAAAAAGGAAAGAGCGACGGTGAAGAAGCCCATGAGATGACGATGAACAAACGAGATATCTCATCAATATCTCGATGTGTTCAAATCGGCAACTCGAACCACACAAGACATGAAAGCAGGAACAGTGCGTTTACGATCGAAAACATCATAAAACCGGACAAGAAAGAACGAACACCTGCAATAATGCAACAAGAACGTTCCTTTGAGAGCGTACCCCCATGTGGTCGGGCTCTAAACACACCACTGAAAACAGACGAAGAGAATGAGTGCTACGGCAGACGTGGACAATTCTATGCTCAAAATAGTTGTGAAAAATTGATGAAACTTGCAAGTTTAGCAGACAGAATTAACCCCACTCAGAGGGACACCCTCAGGGCTAACCCGGCGTTTGAAATAGGGGGAGTCTACACCCAGGAATTGAGGAACTCTGCACACTATTCGCAATATCATTCTACTTCGGCATCACATTCTCCCATCCCGTACTCTAGCGGTCTGAACAGCTCTTATCACCATTTCATACCCGTCAGATACTCCCCCTACCCATCATTTCAATATTATATCCCCCAATACCAACAATCCGCCGGTCTGCCGTCGACCGCCGTCTCGTTCCCGTATGGAGTGAAGCCGTGGGCACTGAGTGAAAGGCCAAGCAGTTTGAAAGATGGTCGACTCCCCTGTTTACTGTAGTCAAATTTTATTATGTTTATAACAGAACTTGAACCAGATTTAGTGACTTTTATGAACGGTGGACATTTTCTGTATGGATATGCACATAGAATGGTGTTTGTATTTGAAACGAGTTTGTATTTTATCAAAGTGTTCTGTATGTAATCACCGAACAACCTCATAGTATACCACACGGGTTTATAATTCATGTTCGTATATTGTTTATCTCGATATAGCATTATATCACGGTTTTTGTCTTTTTGCATCTATCTGTCAAAAAATGTAACCTGACATTTCAAGGAAACCCTTCGTTATCAGTCATTTAAATTATATAAAAAGTGACATACATTACGGAAAAGATTCCTGTACGACTAAAAAACACGTTATCTGTGAATCTGTAAATAAGTTGGTGTTTTTATCTGGCAGGTCTCAGTCATAGACATGTTTTGGTAATTACTGTCAAGGAGTTGGTGTAAAATAGCCAGTAACATGTGTAATGCAACTCACTACTCCCCTGGTTGGAGATATATTGCTGCGATTCCACTTTGTACAACATTGGGAAACTGACATTTACGTGTGTTGCATGCCTGGAATTTTTTGTAGAAAACCCAAAGTGTATTTTTCCCCCCGAAAAGGGACATTAAGAATTAGCCATGGCATGTATGTCTTCAAAAAGAATATATGAAATATATTTCCATGGGAGTTTTCTTTCCAATTTGAAACGAAATGAACATATTGATTTTGTTTTCAGGAACTTATTAATTTTGTTTGCCGAACTTAAAACAAATTAAATTCACAAGGTAATTTTTACTCTTACGAATAAATTGGAGTTAATGTCAAGTATTTACAGGCACTTATCGTGATGGATTCTGATTATGTTTGATAAAGTCTTTTAAAAAGAAAACTAGAAGTTATTCCGAAGAAAAAATAATTCAGAAATTTCAAATGAAAAGGACCGGGCAATTTTTTAACGACAGAATTAGAAATTATAAATGAAATTGATCAAGAAAATAAGTCATCAGAAACTTGAAATAGATAAGACTATGTGAAATTGAAATGGATCATGTAGGAACCTGAAAATAATATTTTCAAGTTGAGAATTATGCAGACTATACAAAAGTCATTGGAAAGAAAGTTTAGCTGGAATGGGCCATTCTCAGTCGTAAGCAGAAATCTAACATCGATTTTATTTCAAGATTATATTGAACTATTGGTTGTGAAATGCGACATCTTGGATCGTAACCGATGAGACATCTTTTTGTATCCAGAAACTTTGAAATTGACAATATAATGTTGTGCCTAGAAATCAGAAATGAAATGGATGGGATACTTAGTACTATAGAGAGTCAGAGAATGAAATGAACAAGGGGTTGATGAACTCAGACATGAGAAACGCCTTTCTCCGTCTATATATCTTCTCTCGAGACCTTAATGGCAAAGAAGTTTTAGGTTAGTTTATTTCAGTGACATTTGTGTATTTGGACTATTCCAAACCATTCGCCGCCAGATGAGTGTGTTTAACCGTGTGTGGTATTCAGTCACAGATTGATTTCCTTTGTGAAACTTTTACAAAATATTGTACATTTTTGAACGGTATATTTTTAAACATGATTCTTGAAAGAAATGAAGGGTTTTGCTGTGATTTATGTATGTCTAAGGTTGCGTGTGCACCCGTGTGGCGTGTTGACAATGATTTCCTTTAACCCATTTTAAAGCCATTAATAGTAATACCCACACGCTAGTAAATGTACACTCTTTACTTTTTCCAATAGCTTTATAGGAGATATCGCTGAGGCGGTCGGAACGTGTCGATTTCAGTCAATTTCACTCAAAATATGAACGGTGTGATTCATACCTGTGATGGTTTTGAAATGTACACGTAGAATGATGGACACGATACCTGGTCGACTTTGATGCGATTTGAAACAGGTATATCGCAGTTTTATTAAGAGGAAAGATTACTGTGGGAAACTTCAGAGTTTAGCTTGTTGAGACAGAGTGCGAGCGACTGCCCGTTTTGAAATTGATGAGGTTACGTTTCAGTCGCAGTACAATTTGCTGTGAACGGACACCGCTTATCATTAATAGTGATTTACCGTGGTGTTTTCTTTTCCCTTGCAACAAAATCCGGTTTGTTTAATTTTGAATCGCCCCGGTTGTTTAGGTTTCATAATGGCAAGAAATGATTGTATTGTGAGAGCTAGACATTCATAAATGATCCCGGGCGGACTAAACAATACATGTTGTAAACTTTTGCCTTTTCAGTAAATAGCTATTTAATGAAACCAACGAGTCAACAATATTGTTCCCCTAGCCAACGTTTAAAGAAAACCTGAAAAATAAAAACAAACAGACTGTCGATAACCAATAAACGTATTTGGTATTACTGGTTAGTTTATTAGTTCCTTCAACAAACGAGTTCCAATTGTTGGTGCTATTGTCCAATGTAGGCTTTTAGGCGGACAGTATTTTAAGGGGTTATTTAAACAACACCGGTAGCTCTGAATACTTGGTTGCAGTTGACGGGCGTTAGGGAAAACATTATTAGGCAGTTGCTTTTGTTGAGGCGAATTCCACCATTGAAAAGGGGACGTTCTGCTTCGGGGGAAAATCATCCGGGAGAATGCTCTCGTACAACACTGGCTATTCAGCTGAAGTGGCCAGGTAAAATGGTACACAAGTACGGCTTGTTTGACTAGGAGACAGAGTTTACTTAAGTTGCAACATCCCAAGTTTTTTCATTCTTTTTTTCCCCTTTAAGTTTTGAATGTGGAGGTTGAATTGTATAGCCGAGCTAACAAAATGCACGGGTCAACTCTAGATGCCAAGCAGAATGTTTACGAAAGCCGCTGAAGGTAACCAAACACCTTCTATGGGAACCGGCGACGGAGTGTGAAGGTGTCGGCAGAGAGAAGGTTTCCGTGGGAACTTAAGATTTGGTAGTCACGGTACAACGATACAGTCTACATAGCTAACCCTGTGACGAGGACGGTAGCTCACTTTTAACAAGTTTCTGTTTTGTTTCAAAGCATTTCGCAATCACGTGTCAATTGAATTTAATCGTTTTGTCAACATTACTGTGACAAATATAAACAAATATAATTAACACGGTGACACAATAGCGGACTCGAACAGAGAAGTACCTGTTCATCATTACCGCAGAACTAAACTAAACCCCACCGTTCTCCGATTGGTCCTAGAAACAAAAGAAAGGGTATACCGACAAAAAGAATGGTGATACAATTTCGATAACTGAAAGCATTATTCCATTATTTATAGATAAGTATCGAATGAAACAGTCTCATCTGGGCCGTCGTATTCACCAACTGGTGTTTTCTTTCATTCGTTAAAGAATTCGCGTTGTTTTTCCAAAACGTCTCGAGTACCAGTGTACACACGTTCAAAGGGCTTGACTGCTCCATTCTTCAACAAAATGGGCAAGTAAACATAGACTATAACGGTTTTATTGGCCGTTCGACAAAGCTGGAGTAGTTTTACAAACTGTTATACAGCAAACACAGCTCTGGGTACAAGTGGACCTATTGTTCAACAGCTTGAACTTTGAACATCATGAAGGGGATAAAACTTTTTCTTACAGAGCGATTGATATCTCCCAGCGATATTTTACATTCGATTACATAATTAGCCTTACGGTAAATATTCATGATAATATGTTAATTTGAATTCTAATTTGAATAATGTAAAACTACAGACTTCAGGTGTTTGAGAATAATTATATCGTTTAAACATTCACCATCATCTTTTGGCGCGAAAGCCCATCGTGTACTAAGTGAGAATGTACATTTCTACTGATGATCACTGTGATGCAACTCTACTATATGTGTTTAATATAGTAAACCTACACATTACACTTCTGATAGCCTCGGAATATACAGAGGAAAGGCAAAACCGTATTCTAAAATGACAATCTCATTGTTAGGGTGATGGGTATCCGTACACAGAGATGGGGGAGGTCAGAGAGATGGAGACGGAGAGAGTATAGAGAAAGAGATCAAATACACAGTCTGTTTCAAATGCCAAACACAGAAATGTACATACAATGTATAAATTTATGAGGGGGCATTACTGTTAAAGCTGTCGGATTAACGTTAGCACATGGACGAACCCCCCTAGGGCTACATCAAACCTGTATAATCTCGACTATACATGTTTAGTCCTCGCTATAAATATTTAGGGCTTTGCGGGTGACTTGTACAAGCATAAATACAATCACAAATAAATCTTTCATCATCATCATCATCCCACTTCTAAAGTAAATTTTAGTTTTTTATGATTTAATCCGACATAAAAGAGTAAATGAAGAACAAACTGTCGATGGTCCATAAACATCAAAGGTGTTGTACTAACATATAATCGATCTAGATAAACTTTTCACGCAAATATTTATGTGGATTCGGATGTAATAAATTAATGTGTTGAGAAAAGAATCGGTGGTGGTGGTGGTGGTGGTGGTGGTGGTGGTGGTGGTGGTGGTGGTGGTGGTGGTGGTGGTGGTGGTGGTGGTGGTGGTGGTGGTGGTGGTGATGATGATGGTGCTGGTGGTGGTGATGGTGGTGGTGGGGTGCTGCTGGTAGTGGTGTTGGTGGTGGTGGGGTGCTGCTGATAGTGGTGTTGATGGTGGTGCTGGTGGTGAATTGGAAAAGTAGAAGAAAAGGAGAAGGAACCGGATGAGAGGAAGAAATGAAAAGAGCAAAGATAAAAGTTTATAAGGAACTTGATGGTTGATTATACAGAAAATGGGTCAAATAGATAACATTGATAGATTACATCCACAAAGAATGAATAAAGAGACATCGAGACAGTTTACACATCAAATTCACATTTTCTCTAAACCTACGTGTAACTTAGACGGTAGTATTGGTCATATGACAGGTAAAGACCATGGCTGATTCTCGTCACTTTGGTCGTTTACTAATCAGCAATACATGATTATATAAACACAGAGACTTACCCTATTTCTCATTCCAACAGAGAGATTGTATGTATGTATGTATGTATGTATGTATGTATGTATGTATGTATGTATGTATGTATGTATGTATGTATGTATGTATGTATGTATGTATGTATGTATGTATGTATGTGTGTATGTGTGTGTGTATGTATGTATGTATGTTTGTGTGTGTGTGTGTATGTATGTATGTATGTATGTATGTATGTATGTATGTATGTATGTGTGTATGTATGCGTGTGGGTGACGGGTGAGGAGAGAGATGGGAGAGGAGGTATAGTAGCGCGGTTTTTGCGGTTTGAGATGGGTATCTGAAACATTTAGGATCTAAAATAAAAGGAAGATACCTGCGACACAGTGAACAGCATGAAAAGCATTGCCTTGTAATAACAAACACAAACTTTACCAGTTTTCACTACAAGATGTACATAATAGCCCTGTGATGTTGACTTGGACTTTATGCTTGAAATAACAAACAACTTGGAGATAAAATCAGTACAAAAAGTAGACTGTTTAATTATAAAAAATAACTTGGAGATAAAATCAATTCAAAAAGCATACATTTCAATTATTGTAGCCCTACAGACTCAGTCAATAAACTCAAAGTATTTTTACTTCTAAAAGGCCGACGAGGAGGCATTTTGAAAGTTACAATATGAAGAAATAAAGAGAGGGGACGCTAAATGTGCTGTCAGGATCACGCATGCTCACTCTGTAGTACTGCACTCGCCATCCCAGCTTATTACGCTGGAGAAATTCTGACACGAAATAAGTGGTAAGGGTCAACATTTTAATCATGTCTTAATTGAGATTGTAATGAACACAACTTTACAAAATCAAAGGTGATAAACCTTGTACATTTCATTAGCCCCAGCAGGTACGTAAACAGTGGAATGTACCCTCCAAAGTTCCAATATGTGCGCTTGGCTAGCGGGCAAATTAAACATTTTCGAGAGGGGCTAACAACCGGTGATTTTGCTAATGCGTATGGTAAAAGAGATCCCAAAGTTTGCTTTTCTTGTTGGAGTGAGCATACGTAGTTTATTTTACAGCGTTCTTTGCCGTAACCGGGTCTACAATGTCTCATTTGTGTATAAATCTTTGACGAAATGTTTGGAAAACAATCCGTCTGTGAAGTCGTTTCCAATGGGGTTTGTTGTATTTCTCAGTAAATTTCAATGAACCTAAATTGTATCTTTTCACACGCAATTGGCAGCGATTGAATGACCACTTTTCAGTTGCACAGTAAACACAGAAAGGTTTTGCAAAAATACAATTTCACTGTTATTTTGCTAGCAAGCGAAGTATGACCCTTTCCGCTTTGGTTTCTGTTTAAAAAAAACCTAATGTGCTTGGCCTCCACTGCTGATTAGAACGTACGACCACGCTTCAATGGCAGAGTATAGGGAGGTACTTTGCACTGAAGGTAACTCGCGTAACTTGAACCAACTGTGTTGATCGGCCGGCAACAGGAAGCACAGTCTTACGATGGTGTTAGATGAAAGAGTTGTACGTAAGTCGAGAACACAGTCAAACCAAAACGAGTTTATTTTCTCCCCACTCTCCTCTTATTTCACCTAATAAACTCTACTAGTATGTGACACTTGGTCTCTCTTTGTTTGCTATGTTTTCAATCAAATCGATTTTCTAAAAAAGAATGTCAGTATACTTTTCTCAGTGCCTTGGTAATGTTTACTAACTGATGAAGTGTCAATCGGTGGCAAACACAACCCCCCCCCCCCACATACACACAATAAAATTTTAAAAAACCACCGGAAAAAATGTGGAAAAACGCACAGGTATACACCGTGACTAAGATGGTAGACTTTTTTGCTCTTATAGACTACTTATGCTTTCGCTACTCAACTTTCACGTCGACTAATTGCTTGTTTTAAAGCGATAACTAAATTACAGTAAAGTCCAGTCTGGGGAATGGTATACAGTGAGTGGGATTGTTAGGTGCAATATAACCACCGAGGATTATGGTTAGAGAGAGTTCGGATGGCAAGTCAGTTGCATTTGTCAATTCCATGCAACCATTTATTCAAGGAGGGGGCTGTTTATTTAACTCTGATTTGTGCATACGTGTAGTTTGCCGCGATAAACCAATTATTCCCTTCCATTACGATTAGATTACATGTACATTTCAAGCGATTTCTTCCACTCAGCAACCCACAAAGTCGGCGTCTGATAAAAACAAAAAAACAAAAGAGCATCGCAGTGTCCGCGACGCAGGCGAGACGGAACGTAACCCAAATAAAGACACTGTCGTAAACATTGCCATCCTCGTGGAGTGAAAATAGTTCATGATTCATGCGATAAAGTAGGATAAGGAAACCCTTTCCTGTACTTTTACCCAGTGCCGTGTTAAATATCTCACCTCGCCTACATCATATAATTAGAGACATGTGAATTATCTCGAAAATATTATTTTTGAGTGATATGACATATTTCATCTCTATAAGTTCAAAGTTTTGGCCTTTTTTGGTTGTCACCTCCATGGCATTTTTAAGAGATGCAACAAATTGAAAGTGACGCACGTCTTTTGCTTAAACTAGTCCAGTATGATATTAATGTCTATGACATTACAATTATTGCAATTGACTCCGTTGAGGGATTTTGGTGTCATTTTTATATACGTACAAAAAATTACGCCATCGGATCGTTTGTAAGTATATATCTCAATACCAGGCCTGAGTTCAGTCAATAGCAAATGATGGTTGCGTATGCTTGTGTACGTGGAATACTTTGAGTACATTTTAGATAGGCAGCGTAATAAACTAAGTGTATGACATATGGGCTCACTTATACATCTAAGATATGGTTAACCCCGTCCACCTCGTCCCACACTTGAATGTTCCACTAAGTAGTCACAATATTCAATGTTTATTTTATTTTAATTTTTTAATTTTTTAATGTTCTTTAACACAGTCATACATTTTAGTCTTTTTTCATTATTTTATGCACTTCTATTTTGTCCTCTGTGTTTATTGTCTTTTATTACCGTTTGATATTTTGAAACGATAGATTACATTGTGTTCTGATAATAAAGGTATGTTTAGTATATTTTACCCTGTCTTATGTGTGTCGCGAACTGACAGTCAGCGTGTCTGCGTGCATGTACATCTGTATAGTTGTGAATGAGAGAGGAGAGACAGACAGACAGACAGACAGACAGACAGACAGACAGACAGACAGACAGAAGACACTGAGAGAGACTGCGACTGAGACACAGACATACATACATACATACATACATACATACATACATACATACATACATACATACATACATACATACATACATACATACATACATACATACATACAGACATACAGATAGACAGACAAACAAACAGACAGACAGACAGACAGACAGACAGACAGACAGACAGACAGATAGATAGATAGATAGATAGATGGGGATAGAGACAGAGACATAGACATAGAGGGAAAGAAAGAGATAACATAAAATTTCGATTGAGGGCACAACCCTTAATCAACATTTTCAGAAATAGAATTGGCCTCTTTCAAGTCATAGTGGCGACTGTCTCAAATACTTCCTGTAATGTATGTAAAAGTCTTATATGAAGGCCAAATGTAAAAGTTGTCCACCACTTTAAATGTAACTATTCGCAAAGATTGTTGAATATATGAGAATGTTAATATTGTTAGGTCACTAATGCTACTGCAGAAAAGAAAGTTATCTTGACAAGTTCAACAACATAGTTTACGAATTTGAAATTGAAGATAGTTTGCATATCATGAATCCATAGTAGATGGGCATATACTCTCATATTTTTTAAAATAATACAATTCACACTATTGAGGATATTGTGGAGCATACATACACCTAAAATAAAAGTGAAATACAGCCGCTAATTACATAAGAAATGCAACAAACTTTGTCTAGGACCCAAGCTTTCAACCGAGAACTTGCATATGAATGAGGTGATTTGCATATCACTGTTACTTTTATCTGGACTTTGACAGCGGAGTGACATGGTGTCACTCACTCTTATCTTAACTCGCCAAGAAGAACGTCAAGCAAACTGCTTCTTTGTAGCGGAGTTAATCTTATTAGAAAAGTTTATACTAGTGTTCAAAGTTGTTGCGAAAGCCAAATAAACAGAAAGGGAAAGCTGGATACACAATACGACCCAAGTGTTTACTCGGCCTGAAAGGATCTTTACGCCACCATCCGTATACACAATGAATACTTGTCGCATTTCTCACGAATATTATGCATTTCTCGCGATGCAATGTTCAAAAGCTCCTTGTATATTCTTTTCCTAAATATTTCCATGTAGAATTTCCACATAGTTTGGTATTGAGAAAGAAAGAACCATAAATCCGAAAAAGCAGTCGACAATGGCTCAATCCACCCAACGATTTTCTGGAACGGTTTGGATTGTAGACCGAGTTAGCTGACAGCACCTTTGTATTTATTATTGTATACTTTCTTTAATGTCATTAAGGATCCTTGCTTACCTAAATATAATATCTTTGTTAATGGTCGAACCATTATCTACGTCACTGGAAATGTTCATTAGACCCTGTTTATGTGTCTTAAAATTTACGGCAAAGGTTACATGATTGATGTCAGTTTTCTAACGGCTTGTCTTCACTCTCAGCGTGTGGGGTCTGTCAAGTAACAGACTATATACCAATGATGCGTCACCTAGCATTACTCAGCTGTAAAACTAAACTAAAACATAAATGTCAACCACTTTTTGTTTTGGAAATTAGAGTAAGAAATATTTGTGTTTTAATCATACTCAAACTCGTGTTTCATACAGAGAAAACAGACTAGGAAACATGCACATAACTACACACACACAGACACACAGACACAGACACAGACAGACACCGACAGACACACCCAAACACACAGACAGGCACAGGCAGACATACACAGACACAAACACACACGCACGCACACGCGCACACACACACACACACACACACACACACATATATATATATATATATATATATATATATATAGATATAGATATATATATATATATATATATGTTGTCTGATGATCGCACTATGCCAAACTATATATATATATATATATATATATATATATATATATATATATATATATATATATATATATATATATATATATATATATATTCACTAAGCAGTTTCATCTGAACATATGACTGGACAAAAGCTATAATTAATATGATGGATTGGGTCTACTGAGGCAGCACCGCAGAGCCTGAGCGAAACGTCTTGGCCAGAAACACTTTACGTATAATTATATATATGTATATGTATATATATATATATATATATATATATATATATATATATATATATATATATATATATATATATATATAATATGTGTTTGTGTCACTGTGCGTGCGTGCGTGCGTTTGTGTGTGTGTGTGCGCGCGCGCGCGTGTGTGTGTGTGTGTGCACAATATTATATATATATATATATATATATATATACATATATATATATATATATATATATATATATATATATATATATATATATATATATATATATATATATATATATATATATATATATGTTCGTTTGTCCGTGTGTCATAGTATTTTTGCTGAACTCTCAGGTAATTTCGCCAAACGTTCGGTAACAAAGCGAGATAATGTACAAATACAACATGCAGGCCTACTTGTACACAGGACAAATCATTTTCACAGCGTCGAATACACCACCCATCGTCATACAGTATTAATACCCTAGGCATAGCTATGTGTTGAAGCCCTCTAATACACGATAGATATAAATACCCTAGCGACTAGTTGAAGTACTCCCCAACAACTGTCGTATAACGTATGTGCCTATCCGTTGCACAAGCTACAACCACTTATGAACACGTAAGTACCGCTCGATGTTATCACCGTCCTTCCACAGCTTTCGACGAGTTCATCCCTCGCGGGCATTTCCGCACTCACATTTTCCGTCCCAAAATCATGAAAATCCGATCCCATGCACATGCTTGGCTAGCCTACAGTTATTTGAACACGACTAAAGATAGCACTTATAACAACGATAAGATGACAAAACTGCCAACCTTTCACAGTACAGAATACAGGCTAAGAGAGACAGGCGGGAAACTGCCCCGAGCAGTGAAAAGGTCAAGGGTCAAAGCAGTGAGCTGGTCCAAATAGCTCCGTTGTTGTTGAACAAGAAAAAGAAAAGACCTCTTAAATTCCTGACTATGGGATAAATAAACACGTAGCATTGAGCACGGGTGATTGGCAGCTGCCATCATGTTGGTAGTTTGACGAATTATTTCATACAACTTTAAAAGAAATAATCCAAGGGTTAATTACCCTTTTACTTTCTTAGATAAATCATATAGGTCTCCCTCCACTGTCTATGGTTTAACCTTCAAACATACCAAGATCAAGGCAAAGACACAAGGCAAACCTCTCATAAAGATATAACAGAATGCATAAGTCTATATATAACAGAATGCAGAATTGCAATTCTCGCAAGCCAGGACCTTATTTTTCTTTCCAAGGGTTATAAATAAAAAAAAAACGCGTTGTGTTTACCATTGCCACCAAGAGGCTTGCGGTTTTACGACATTGATAAGTCCACTAAACGTATTTTTAGTTACCTTTATTTTGTTTAAACTTCAGCCGCTTGGCATTACGTCGATTTTACTTGTCCTCGGTTTACAGTCTGCAATGGAATGGTAAAGTTATATATAACTTGAAAAAAGGATGAAAGACATACTATTCAATAGACGACGCGGCAAATATTCATATATATTGTGTACATGTACTTGGAAAAACTGTTCATCCGCTTCTACTGGGTGAAAGGCAAAGTAGAGCAGAGCATTTCTGTTCGCTGGGAACATTAGTAGCGAACAAAACACAGTAGTAATCGAATTCATGTATATATTCCGATAGCACCGATCCAATTTCATTACAACCAATTGAAACAGACATCGTGCGAGGGATTGGAAACGTACAAGTACCTTGTAACTAATTTTATTTGTAGATTTCGTTACAAGAACAACTCCATAATGTTTACTGAGATGTGAAGTTACAGGTTAGAACAACATTTGTATTTTTGTAGTCTGTCCGGTCACATTATCATCAGCAAGTGCGCACGGTCTAAGGGCAGTTCAGATTGTGATGACTGATAACATGGTAAAGATAGTTTACTAATACATCCGGGGTAATACAAATCAAGTATATTTCGAGTTCGGGTGTTTCAGTCTTGATCAAAACGCCATCATTCGTCTGACACGATCTAAGCAGTAAGATACAGTAACACTTCGGCTACATTTCTACGATATATTTAACCATGTCATCAGTTTCGACCATGTTGCTCAACAGTATTGTAATCTCTTTTGTTTTTTCTCTTTCCTTCGCTCTCTCTACCGTTGCGCATATTATGTTCTTGGGGGCTTACAAAAAGAGTTTGACGCTAAAATTAAAAAAAAAAAGTTTCATGTGTCTTTCGAGCACCAAGTGTTAGTTTGTTCTATTCCCTTGTACAGATTTGCTTCTCTTTCTAATTCCGTCCCTCGTTGCTCAGTAAAGCCATTGTCAAACGCGCGCGCAACGATCCCAAGTCATCAAGTGTGCACGTCTCCTACGGTGCACGGGTCTCCCACAACGGAACGTTTACTGAGCAACAATGGACAGAAAGAGAAGCAAATCGATGCAAGAGAACAGATCAAACCAAGATATACATTGGGATTACGCATGATTCTTGAAAAAAAATAAAACTTTTGAATTTTCAGTCTCACATTCGTGTTTGTAAGTGCCCAAAAACTTATGCGCAGTGTAAGATGCGCGGCGCACGACCACTGCACCTGAAGCTCACAAATATCATAATATTGTCTCGAGGTTCTTGTACGAAGTATTCTTAATATCACCAAGAGATAGGGGTGGTTGACGCCACAATGAATGTACAAGCAAAACACAAACAAATACAAATAAATAAATAGAAAAGTCGAATAAAAATGAAACAACGAATAACTAAATAAAAATATATTTGTCATAATCATGTTCAAAGTTTTAAATGATCGGTTCAGGTCATGCCTTTTAGTTCAAAGCAATAAACATATTACCCTGGACAATGGTCTAGATTTAAATCATACTTGACAGACAATTTCCTTAATTCAGTCATCCTTACAGGTCAAATAAAACAAGGAGATATCTGTACATTACAACACAGTATAGGAGATGTGTTGGGAGATTCGTATACTCTCTTGACCATCCATAAAGAAGACACAGCTGGCTAGTTTTAAAGAGGCATAAAACGAAAGGCTGGGAGGCACTGAAATGGAGAAGTGAATTGACGACGAAAGGGGGGGGGGGGAAAGCCAAGTCTGAGGAAGTCAAGTTGAAGCCAACATGAGGAGACAATCACAGATAGAAAGATAACTACCATTTAATGAGTGCTATCACAAAACTATGGAATTCAATGTCAAGTTTATTCATAGTGAAGAGACGTCCAACTGTTCAGCATGCTTGCTGTAATACAAGCCTCCATTAAGTTGGTATGCAAGTATTTGTTTGGAGTATTCATTGCAGACTTCACTGTCACTGATGAACGAGACGGTGTTATATACTCTACAAATGGAGAGTGTCATTGCTGATTATTTTGACTTGAAGTAAAAACGTACTTTACACCCCAGTGTATAGTAGAAACCGTATATACCGTGCATTGTCTATAAGTATTCTATGTATACACTTCAGTCTATTGTAGAACAAGCGTACACCATACACTGTCTATGAGCATTCTATTTATATCACCCTGGCTATGGTAGAACTAGTGTATACCATGGACTGTCTATAAGTATTTTATGTATACCAACCCAGTATATAGTAAAACCAGTGTATACCATGCATTGTGTGTCTATCGTGTATACAACCGATCCTCTGAAGCTGGACTGAGTTATTTGTCTCTTAATAATTCGGCAGTTACCCTAATAAAGTTTTGTTTGCTTGTTGGTTTTACTGTTTCTTCCATTTTTAATATTTTAAAAACAGAAATGGAAACACCTGAGTGAAATTAACTGAATTATAAATAGAAAAATAACAGCGAACGTAGGAATTTGTTCTTACAGTCTATTGTCACCTCCGTCAATCATTTTTTTTTAAATTCATGATTCAGTTTCAAATTTGATAGTAATTTGTGTTGAAATTATGATAGGTGACACATGGGAGATGATGAGATATTGGATAAGTTTTAGACAAAGCATATGTATCTATTAGTAACGAATAAGATTAGGTATTCAACAACATATTAATAAGCAAATTAGAAAGATTCAATATTTAGAGAGACACAGAGAGAGAGAGAGAAAGACACAGACAGACAGACAGACAGACAGACAGACAGACAGACAGACAGACAGACAGACAGACAGACAGACAGACAGACAGACAGACAGACAGACAGAGACCCCCAATGGCTTACAATAGCTAGCCAGTGTATTTGAAAAATAGGGAGACTAGACTAGTCGTTGGCTTTCGAATCAGGCGATCATTTTCAGATTCAGAAGCTAACGACAACTCTCTCGTCTAAAGAAATTAGATGCTACATGTCGTTAGGAATGTGACGTCTGTTAATATACTAGTATGTTATGTATGTTAGTGTATCTCGTGACACTCGTCCGGTGGTCAAACCTTGTTTCAAACTTATTGATAAGGACGCCATCATTCACATTGACTAGATTTGTGCTATAGGATGTCATAATACAGACACTCCTTGGCATTTACGTATATCTTTTTTTCCATCTATCTCTTTTCCTGCTCCTCTTTCTCTATCCCCGGCTTTCCTCCTCCCTGTGACTGTGTACGTCTCTCTCATTCTCTCATTCTCTCTCTCTCTCTCTCTCTCTCTCATTCTCTCTCTCTCTTCTCTCTCTCTCTTTTTTTTCTTTCTCTCTCCCTCTTCCTCTCACTTTACCTATTCACTCTTTCTGATCCATTTCGTTGTTTCTTCCTTTATAACCCCCCCCCACTCGTATTACAAATTAACTTCAGAAACTTTTTTTTTACGATTTCCTACTAGGAAGTTTATTGGGTAACACGTGCTTTGTACCTAAACCCATTGTGGACTGAATTTATATGAGGCCCTGTTTGTTGTCATTCGAATATACCCAATTACATTTTAATTACTTTTAAACTAAGTGAACCAGGACGAAAACTTTACTTATATATAGTGTATAGAAAAACACATTAATCTGAAGTGCAAAAACTTTGTCTTTCCTATGAACGCAATTATAGTTGTTTACAATTTCAAATTTAATTTAAAAAATAATTTTGATATTTTAAAGAATGAGATAATGAGAGATATTCAACGAGTTTGTATACATAGTCAAATTAATAAGCCCTATGTACCCTCAATCAACAGCAATTTTAATATTTTATCAATACTATATATTTCCAATCAGCTGATTTAAGAGCCTTGCTGGTTACTAGAGAGAGACGACAACTTTTAAATGAATGATGTTTACACCAGCATACGATATTGATACTACCCTTATCCCAGCACGAGGGTTATCATGTGTATTTTGCAGTTCTAGTGTCTGTTTTTTCCAAACGGGGTGAACATCCAGGGCAGTTGTTCATTTTTAGCGTATCATATTACTAGCTAGCTAGTTAGTGTGCTAAAATTTTGTTTCAAACTAAATATGCCATCCTTAGACTGAATCGTGTATCAAAATTTGAAGACGTCATCCATAGACTGGGTCTTTCTATATAAAACAATGGAATATGGTAACATTTCAATATCTTACAAGACAATCAATATAGTAAATCTGCAATTTTCCTTTTTTTAAAAAAAGGATATTTCGAAGCAATAGAGGGTTTGTATGGTTAGTTTAATTTTAAGTTGTTATTGACAAAGTCAATTTCATGCTATCTAACGTATAGTTCTCCTCGACAGTGTGGCAAACATTATTTGAAACAAAAAGTGAATGTACAAAATGTACAAATTAGGAAGTTGATCTCGAGTATAACAAGCAGGAAACAATAACAAGATTGTACATGATTGATAACAGCTTGTAGAACGTAAACTCAGACCATTGTAGGCTGAGATATAGAAACGTTGTTGAGAAATCAGCAAAAATTGGTATATCGATTCTTGAAAGTTCAACGCAAATACTAATTTTTTTTCTTAAATCGAGAGAGGGTGAAATTTTTCTGAATTGTTTTCTCAAAACAAACAAAAGAAATAAGTATGTAAATATACAACATGGCAGGCAAACTTCATGATTTTTTAGATTTCCATGACAACGGAACAGCAAGCGACTTTTATAATAGACAACGGAACGAAAATATGATAAACGGAATATGTTATTGGAAACGAGGAAGGGGAGGGGAGGGAGGGAGAGAGAGTGATTTTTTTTTTTTTTTTTTTTTTTTTTTTTTGAAATTTACATAGGGTACTGAAAGAAAGAAATGGTATTCATGAAATAGATTATATAGATGGTGTAGTCAACATTATAGTAAGAAGGGGCGATCGTAGAACCGCTATCGTTGGCTGCATGTACATGACAAATGTTATCTATATCTCACCCTCTGGTGGTCTGTGTTTATACCAAGCCTTTTAAAACAGTAATTTCTTATAGAAGCCATGTCTGCCGTAACGAATTCTGCTATAAAAATACAGAAGTTGGACTGACTGGATTTTCTATGAAGACTGAAGAAGGAAAATGTCTACCCCAATAAGTTTTTTTAATCAACTTATTAAAAACGTAAATGGGAATTCCTCTGTGAAATTTACTGAATTATATAGAGAAAAACAACAGAAATGGTAAGAATTTGCTCTAAAATAACATACGTTAGAAATGTTGTATTGTTACTAGTGTCACGTCAATTGTTATGTTAACGAATGACACATTGCAGATAGTATTGAATAAGCTTGTTTATGTTATTAGATTAACTAAGCCATATGTACCCTAATCAAAAAATCATTAATAAATAATATTCAATACTTAATAGATGTCACTACATATCAGTCAGCAGATTGAAGAGACAAGCGGTATCGTAAAGAAGATACATCGTATTCTCTTACAAAGGGCGAAGTGTAAAGATGCCACCCGTCCAAGCATGAGGGTCGTCTAAGGTCACCATGGAAGAAGATGGCGACGACTGATAACACACGGTAAAGGTGGTTAGCAACACATCCGGGGTAGTTTAGAAATATATAATATTACAATTCGTCTGAATGTCATTTTTGTGTTGAGACTGGATCAAAACGGCAGTCTCTACCTGACTCTATTTATAAGATACAACACTTCATTCAATTCCTACATCTATCTTAAAACATAGACCCCCTCCTCCTGGTGGAGGGTCTATGGTTAAAACGTTGGTTTTGATTATGTTTCGCTTCATTTATTAAAACGTAGAAATATTCTCTCCCATCTGTATATCTCTATTTCTGTCTCTCTTTTCTTGTCTCTCGCAGTCTCTGTTCTGTCTTTCTGTCTGTGTCTCTCCCTCTGTCTGTCTGTCTGTCTGTCTGTCTGTCTGTCTGTCTGTCTGTCTGTCTGTCTGTCTGTCTGTCTGTCTGTCTGTCTGTCTGTTTGTTTAAATGTATTTATTTGTTTCACACACAGAGTGTATACATAAAAAATAAAATATCGAAGTACACAATTCGTGTTTGCATCTCTTCCTCGTCTGCTCCCCCCCTCTCTCTCTCTCTCTCTCGCTCCCTCTCTCCCTCTCTCTCTCTCTCTCTCTCTCTCTCTCTCTCTCCCCCTCTCTCTCTCTCTCTCTCTCTCTCTCTCTCTCTCTCTCTCTCATTATTAATACAGAATTACATGGTACGTCACACACTGTTGATAACGAGAGGTTTTAAATAAGTTCATACGTACCTCCAAATAAACCAATATCTTTAATCACCAATGATTAATATTTAATCTAGCAATTAGCTGATTTATTGACTTACTATCTCATTATGGCGTCTATTGAACAAATCGCAAATGATCATAATGGAAGAGACCCAAACGACGTGTCAGTTCTTTAATCCATGTAATAGTCCATCAAACTAATGAAGTACCTTTACTAATTGTTCTGACTGTATTGGTCCATAGAACAGAACAACTATGGACAGAGTAGGCTTATTACGTTATCAAAGTAATCAATTACGTCACCGAGCTGTGAAGCCATCGATGAATTAATATTTATATATATTTACTTATTAATCGACACAAGATTGTTTTATAATTAAACTAGCATAGCATTAGTGTGATATGGTCAAATGAAATACACACAGGTTCACTCGTTTTATAAAAATAAGTACAATTAATAGACACAAACTTTAATATAATACCATTGGTAAATTGGAACACGCAGTTCTTATAAATGGGGCAGGGGCACATAACGGTTTAAAACACGTGTATAACTATTATCAACCCCCCCTGGAAACAATGAGATCTTTTAGTCCTATCAATATCATCCACAAATAGTAAACAAACAAAACGATACATACACAATAACAATAAAAGTATGTATGTATGTATGTATGTATGTATGTATGTATGTATGTATGTATGTATGTATGTATGTATGTATGTATGTATGTATGTATGTATGTGTGTATGTGTGTATGTATGTGTGTGTGTGTGTATGTGTGTATGTATGTATGTATGTATGTATGTATGTATGTATGTATGTATGTATGTATGTATGTATGTATGCATGTATGTACGGATGGAGGGGAGAGACAGACGTACGTACGCATGTATATGTATGCACGTGCACTTGCGTACATACATTTGAACATAGAATGATAACCGTTAACCAACCCTTTAATTAGTGCTATCACAAAACTATGGAATTCAATGTCAAGTTTAACCATATTGAAGAGACGCCCAACTGTTCAACATGCTTGCTGTAATACAAGCCTCCATTAAGTTGGTATGCAAGTATTTGTTTGGAGTATTCATTGCAGACTTCGCTGTCAGATGAACGAGACGATGTTATACTCTGTAAATCTACAAGCGAAGTGTCATTGTTGATTATTTTGACGTGAAGTAAAATGTACTGTATTTCGACATCTATGGTAGAACTAGTGTATACCAAGCATTTGTCTGTAAGTGACACTATATGCAAAGTATAGACCAGGCATTTTTCTCAATGTCGATCTATGCAAAGTGTATAATAGGTATTGTTTGCAGGTGACAATCTATGAAATGTGCAGACTGGACGGACATATTCACCAGGTCCTATGACCATCATACATAGGGTGTAATTTCTTCTAGGTAGTTTTGTTTTTAATTTTTTGAAGACTTGGATAGAAACATCTGAGTGAAATTTACTTCTAAATTATACATAGAAAAATGACAGTGAATGTAGGAATTTGTTTTACATAATAGGTCTTTTGAATTTGTCATCCAAGTCACTTCAATGCAATTGTTATTGTATATTTGTTTTTCGGTTTCTAAATTTGATTGTAACTTGTATTGAAGTGTGGCACATGAGAGATAATAGGAGAGAGGGGGGGGAGATATTGAATAAGATTGTATATAGGATCAAATTAAATAAGCCATATGTGCCCTCATCAACCTATCTCTAATCAATAATATTTAATATTTAATCTATCGATATTATGATGAATAAACCAGGTGATTTAAGAGCCACATCGGGTAGAAAGACGGCGGCTTTCAATGGATGAACCACAATGCCCTTAAAAACTTTCCAGCAGAGCTCGGAGTTCCTTGAGCCATGAAATGGTATCACGAACTTACTAGCGTCACGGGTTTGCAATTTTTATTACGATTGTGACGAATAATTTATCGGTGAACAATAACGTTAGAGTAGCATTGTTTATGTTATCAAATTAAGTGACTCCATCATCCTGCAAATGAATTACAGAAGTGTAATGAATATTTAATTATTAAACAAATTAATTGTTCGATAAAAAGGATGAATATTAAAATCGGTATGAAATCTAACTCAATGAATTATTAATGTGCTGTGCTTCTAAGAACTCTTTTTCTCTCTCACATGAGGTTGTTTCATTAATTGGACTAGCAAAGCAGTGGAGTGTAACTTGCTGATGGTAATACTAGTGCATATAGATGTTCGTTGTAAAGAATTACTCAAATTTGTCCATAACAAAGGTTATTACAAAATGAAGTATAACAAAGTGTTAATATAAACTTTTAGTTGGCAGATGACAACGTTACGCCTACAAGGGAAAGTGCAGTTTTTATGGGCGGGGGGCGTCTCAGTGTGGTCACGCTTTTATTTTACAATGTAGAGAGAGAGCATCTGACTTTCTATTCTCGTTGGTTCAGCCGTTAGAGAGTGATAAACATTGCGTTTCTTAGCTTACATATTAAACTAAATTAGTAGACTAGTGTGATCACAGATCAGACAAGGTGTGGTGTGGTGTGGTGTGATAGACAACTCACAGACTCGACTCTGGTCTTTGTAAATAACAACAGTTATCACTTATCAGGGGCGTTTGCTCTAATACTCAATACACCGAATCGAAGGGAAATTGTTTTACTTTTTATCAAGGGAAAATTTTAAGAAAAGGCTTAACGCTCCTCTAACCTCACCCTATTCCTTGCAATTGATTTGGCTGATATCCCCCCGACAACAAATATAGTGGGTGCTCCCTAATGAGGCAATCAAGTCAAAATTCGGCTGCATGTTAACCCTACATTTTGAGCATAGCGAGATCGCTTGGTGTTGCGACCTTGCAGTGATCTCACAGCAATGTAGAGTAGTGTTTCCCATTAAAAAACACTAGTCAATGACGTTTCAGATATTTGGGCCACCCAGCTAGCAAGCGACGGCCGATGGATCAGATCATGGCCAGCCCATAATCCTAGACAGCTTTGCTGGAACACTGATCCCAGCCCACATAATGAGACGTACGTGTATTCTATCGCTTGGCGGGGTGACAGATTGTTGAGGCTTCGCTGGTTCTCGTAGGACACCGCCCCGACTATAAACACTGCATACTGGGGGTGATTGATAGTCGAGACGATAAATGAATTGATGAACATGATCGGACAAATTTGAACAGTTCTGGTGTCTGTGTATCCCCTAACTTTATGAGTATAGTAACTTCAACTGTTGTAGTACACACGTACATGACTTTGCTTTAGAGTTGGAGCTTAAAACTGTTAACGATTTCATTCATTGGAATACTATTTATATCATCTGTTTTAAAGTAAAACTTTTGTTTAAAAATATGAATTGTATACACGTGCGTGTACAAATTTTACGTGAAATGAGTCAAGTACATTGATGGACTTAATCTTAACACACTTTGAAGACTGTGTATCATTTTTGGCATAAAGTAAAATCAAGGTAGTCAGTTCCGTCTGTGTGGTAGTTGGTAAAGTGGATGCTGTAAGAGTGGCTGTTCAAACAAAGACACGTATTTAATACCCCATCCCTACCCGGTATAACATCTCCGTCCAGTTTCGTTTAGGACATGTTACATACGTCAATCCTGACTCTAACAAATCCAGCATTTATTGAAACCCGTGGTAATCGACTTTATACCTATATGTCCATTACTTTGATTGATTGATCTTAATTCAATGTCATAATATTTTAAATAATCGATACAAGTGTACCTTATGGTTAGACGGGTAGTGAAAACGTACATTTAACCCAAACCCACCCAGCCACCAGCGCCCCCCCCCCCCCCTCCGGCCCTAACTACCTTTAATTGTAATCAAAGGGAAAGTTGACTTAGCCTAGATAAACCACAGACGTCTATGAATAGCAACATGAGAAAATCCAGCAGACTATTTTTTATCGGTTTTTGTTGCGACAGTGGGCCAACCTGACGGAGCACCACTTCATAACAATATTATAAGACCGGAATAATAATTTCAAGTAAGCTAGGGGACACTGTCAACAGGGTCGTTTTGTCTGAAATACGTCCATATGATCCAAGTTTAGCCAATTCGGTGTAAACATTACACACACTGTGTTATTGACAAGTTCGTTTCGAGAGCTATATTTGGTAACAAAGGTCCGTACAGTTTATTGAATATTTTATCCTAAACGGCTACAGAGGAAGTGAGCAGTTACAAAACACTGTAGGTCAAAAACTAATGTATACAGTTGGTACAAATATGGAAGTGTCTGGCATTTCACGGAGGCAGGCTGCTGAAACAGCTGTCCTATTTCACAAACTGTTTAATGTCCCTCATGTATATATATAACGCATATAGATCAATTTATACTTTCATCGTCAAGTTAGTTGTATACCTAATCTTGCTTTCCTACCCAAGAAAATGTGAAAAAAAAGTGAAGAAAAATGAAAATATTTAAAGATTATTTTTGTAGTTGAATTTTAGATGAACATGCTAAGACATTCGTTACGGCCTCACTTACAGTAAGACGAAACAAATGAACAGATATCAAATATTCAATTCTTATCCGAGCACCTTCATATCACGATCAGACGTTTTGCAAAAATGCGCCTCACTTTTGTAGATATTTAAAGTAAATACTATTAACTTTATCGAAATTTTGATCATCTTTGAACCAAATTTTAAGAGTAGATTTTCTTTGTAGTATTCCTCCCAAAATAAAGTTGAAAGATACAGTAACTGTACATGTCAGCAAAATGAAACTTTGTTCATATCATTTTTAGCGGGAAAGAATTCGGTACTGAATTCGTTCAGCAATTCACGTATTTCAGTTAAATATTGTCCAGTCTGTATATTTGACTTATTGCGTAAAAGACTAAATTACGGATTTAAAGTCAAGTTACGAAAGTCTATAGACAACAAATTCTATATTATTCAACATAACATTTTTTTTGTCCGATTAGCAACGACGTCGTCAACAGGACGAATGCACGTATAAAGTGTAGTTTTACAAAGAGCAATTAGAGCAAGGCGTCTTCCATGGAACACTTGACAAAGACGTTCGTTCACGTTATTGCTCCTCAAGTATACCATACGTAATGTTGTCCTCCCTAACATGGGTACGGGGGGACACAGGTCCAAGAGAACAGTATTGGAATTCAGAGATGAACTAAGCATGACATTGTAAGGCGAAAGAACACACTTTAGAACTTTTTAACAAGGGGTTTGAACTATTGCCATTCTCAATAATCGAAATGGGTAGCCTGTTTTTCGGTTATTTTTTCATTTTTCGTGGTTTATTCTTTCTATCTCGCCATACATGTCTAGACCACCAAAATCTTCTCTCATTGCTCTCTTTGGGATTGCAATTAGTGAATGGACACATAGGTATAGTTATGGCGCACTCAGTCTGATCACTGTGATGTGGCGTGATACGTTGCCACACCGTCTGGAATGCGTGCGTGCGGGTCATAGATTTATGACTATTGGACTATTATAGGTAACTTCATCCCATTGAATAAATTTACTATTTCTGAAAATGAAAATGAAAAATACGAGTCTTTGGCACTGGAAATTCCTGACTATAGTAAAGACAAGGGCAGCGATATTCTTTCGTATCAGACATAACTTCGTATTTAGAACAATTGAGAAGTTTAAAAGAAAATCAATAATGAACATCTTACAGAATTAGCTAGTTCACCTATCAAGCAACAACGATGCAAGAGTTACAGAACGGGCTACGCCAATTCGAGAATCAACTATACGTTTAACAGACGAGTCGTAGAACAAGCAATGTCCATCTTCAACAATCTGTACTGTTGTATGCAAATAACAGAATTAATGAGTCAGACGGCATTCAAAGTGATATCTCACGTCACACGTCATCAACGGTTGATATGGACATAGGTCTAGGATATTAATTCATATCAAGCCATCAAATTATTATCAGTCGTCCTCACAAAACGCAACTCTCAAAGCGGAAAGAGTTCAAACTATTAACTTCTACCAAACGATTCATGACCAGATCTATCGCTAACAAGATTTTACTACCAAACTTGAGAGACTATAGGAGTTTCAATTAGGCGGCATAGTTTTTTTTTCTTCTACATCTCGTACTTTTTTGTACGAATTACAGAGACAAAATACAGGTACTGATACACTCATGAAATGTTACATTTTGTCTCACTGTTAACACAAATAAAGTTTTTAGGTTTGAATCTTCCGTGTTTGATCTGACAGCGCTGTTGATGTATGTTCAAAATGCATGTATTTTTGTTTTATCTGTAATTTGTAACAAAACTCATTGTGTGAGACCCAAACATACATAGTGGTGCCTAATTGAAACGCTATAGTCACTCTGATTTGGTAGTATCGTTTCACACCATACTACACGCATAGCAAAAATCGACCAGAGATAGCAACTCTTTTACCCTTATATAGAATTTATTAAATTTCACCATCATTAAATTAGACCTGAATTGTCGACAAACATATACTGCGCCCTGTGTACAGTTTATGCATTCATAAACAACTCCCTGTGATCCTTTTCCTACCATACACACCCAAATCTCAATAATACCAAAATTATATTGATATCAGAAAACTAAGTGTGACGTCACCTTCAATCATGGAAAAAATCCAATATTAAAGTAAGGTTGCATTCCAAGAAGTATAAATAAGCCAAATGATGTGAAGGTTGGTATGTCGCAGGGTTTCACAAAACACACTAGTTTTGCAAATTACTTCATCCCTGAAAAACTGTATGTTGTGTAAATATGGGTAGAGATAAATAACAATGATGGACAGCTAATGAAAGAAATAGTTGAAGACTAGATTCTCAAAGAAACATCATTGTTTTGTTTTTGTGTTTTTTTAATTTTGTGTCTTTCTTTGGCCAGGATTTTGCTGAACGAGTGGAACTATGCAGTCAGCCATAGTACAAGTGGTGTTTATGGGTGGCAAGGTTGAAGACTGTACAGGATTTCTGAAGACCGGCTTACTGAAATTGCAACTCTGAAATCGTGATATGTGCAAACAATGTTTTATAGATATTACCTGATCCCCCCCCATGTTACCATGGTTTCCAAATCATAGTAAACATAACGTTCAGAATCACAAGTTATCCTAAATACTTGTGACAATGGTGTCATATGATAGCCTGTCATTTGATTTAAGTACAACTTTCACTGTGGCTAATGGAGGCATGAAATTAACAACTTTTGATCACATTTTTGCATTGAATGCATTTACACATCAGTCTAATTATTCAGGTTCTGTCAGCAAAACAAACTTTTATGTTTGTTCAGTCTTTGAAAACGATTTCCTATCTAGAATACAATTGCTCTGGCAAACAAAACACTGGAAACATGATTATTTCAAAATTCTAAACTTGACACATTTTCAGGAGTGATACAACCTAAATATAATTTATAATTTAGAAGTTAAAGACTTTTCAATTTTTCACTCTTCATTCTTGCATTACCTGAGAAAATTAATACATAAACATCTCCATATACTGAAATTCATCACTGAAGAACTATCAATGTAATGTCACACTGGAGACTTACACTGGTTTAACACAGAAATCGGGTTTTTGTTTGTAGCACCAAATGCTACAGAAATAATTTCTTTATTTGCAGCACCAAATGCTACAGAAATCATTTCTTTATTTGTAGCACCAAATGCTACAGAAATCATTTCTTTATTTGTAGCACCAAATGCTACAGAAATCATTTATTTGTAGCACCAAATGCTACAGAAATAATTTCTTTATTTGCAGCACCAAATGCTACAGAAATCATTTCTTTATTTGCAGCACCAAATGCTAGTTTTTTAAAATTTTGTAGCACTACATGCTACAGAAATGTTTTATTTGTAGCATCTGTGCTACAGAAATCTGTATTTCATTTTTTAGCACCAAAAGCTGCAACAATGTGAGACTCCATATTTTTTTTGACTGACTCCATATCTTAAATAAAAACTTTATTGCAATTTTTATTGCACAACAATTTGTGAAGAGATGAAAAATGGCAAAGAGGAAGAGAAAGAGGAAGACAGAAAGAAAAAAAAATGCAAATATAAACTTGCGAAACCACCAGAATTTAGCTCTGTCTCTTTGTATACGAACTACATTCCTTGGTCCCTCTTACTCTCAAGTGAGAACTTCAAAAATAATACCACATGATCAAAACTAATTATTCCACAAAATGGTTGCCATGGACAACAATGTACAATGCAAATCTGAACATGATATTGTTTGCAGTATAGTCTACCATGTGTACCTAGTACACCCCTTTCTATGGATTACCTGCTTCTGACTTTCAGCCACACAGTGGTTCATTTTAAAACACCAAAGAAAAATTTTCCCAACTGAAACAACAAAACTAAAACTAAAACTAAAACTAAATACCACTAACCTTAACCAGTTTCAATATAATTTAAAGTATGAAGTAAAGTATAAGCTATATATAAAAAACAAGATAAATATGACGGGCAGTTTAGAATACTGGTACTTCCTAGCACACTATTTTAAGTTATTAATTTGGTAATCCAGTAACCGTTTTGTTGCTGTTTTATTTTCTGTAGGAAAGCCAGTTTATTTATGCTTTAGGATTTTCTTTCATAAGGGCTATGTCAGATTCTACCATCTCTTTCACCAATCCCTGTGAAAGAAAGAAACATGAGAAATAAATGAAAAAAGGAAAGATGAACAGAAACTTTGACAGAAAATATTACATTCTCTCTTTGAAACTGTCTTGCTATAGCCTGGAATCCTTGTGATTTTTTTACATTTGTCTTTCGAAAGATGAATGTAAAACATCAGTCTTGCTACAACTTTGGATAAGTATTTTGTATTAATTAAAGGTACAATGTGCCTTAGAAACAAATTTCTTTCAAAATCAGAGTTCTTAAATTTTCTCCAAATTTTGCAAAATGAAAACTTGTTACTGGTTCTTTTGAGATAATAAAGAAATCTTGGGTTTCACGGTCTTGTTTTCAAGGAAATCGTCAATCTTTGTTTCACCATAGCATTAACACTGTATTTGGTGGCCATATTGGATTCTAAAATGACTAAATTTTGATATCAATGTAACCTCTATTTCAGTGATGCCAAATTTTTAAAATCAATTTTATCTAAGCATAGGTTGGAGTTTTCTTGAACATTACAATAGCTCTTGACATTTTGATATGAGAGAGAGAGAGAGAGAGAGAGAGAGAGAGAGAGAGAGAGAGAGAGAGAGAGAGAGAGAGAGAGAGAGAGAGAGAGAGAGAGAGAGAGAGAGAGAGAGAGACAGACAGACAGACAGACAGAACGGGGAGGAGGGGGGGGGATACAAACACATGCAGAAAAGACAACCCCACACCATGAAGACGACACAGACCAAGACAGACATTGTTTAAACAATGAAGTTTCTATAAAGGGAAAATAACAAGATGGCATGTAGCTTATAGCAATGTGCCAAAACCCGTGTCCATTGACAAGTGAATGTATAAAACAGCACTATAGGAATATACAGAACTGCATACCTTGAAATCCGTTTTCCGTTTCCAACCAAGTTGTGTCTCTGCCTTGGTAGAATCACCTAATAAGAAATCCTGAAAAATATAACGTTTGGAAAGAAGAATGACTAAATGTACCAGAGAGTACTTGCACTGACGTGTGTGCATACTAATAGTTTTGCACTAAAGTGCAATACTGAAAATATTATTGCATACATATTATATACCAATGATATGCAAACGAGTGCACATTTTTTCCATGAAATTGTGTGATGTGAAGTGTGTGTTTTTTGGAAATTACTTAATCTGGCTCAACATTAATCTTACTAACATATCTACATTTGAATGTCTGTTTCAATGAAAATCTGAGCAAAGACTCCTTCAATTTTCTTTGACTTACTGTTATCCCTTTAGAAGATCATATCTAAGTAACTGTAACACAGTAAAACAATTAACACTTTGAATGAATATTGTGACATTATTTACAAACAACAGTAGCATACACCATTCACAGTCTAACTAACAATCTGCTGAAATAATGATACATGAAACTGTATGATAACCAAGGCATTGACAAATAGAAAACAACATAGGGAGGATTTGGTTTAGTCATACGACATTCTGTATCAGGTTTACAGGTGTCAAATTGTGTATTTTCAAGAAATAAAATATTTTGAATTATTGTTTGTCAAGTTTGGGTTAGATTTTCAGTAAGAGGCAAGCCTGTAGTGACAGAGAGGTGACATTTTAAAGAGGTAGAACATTTACCCTTTTCTTCTGATGAGGAGTAATAATACTCTCTGTATTTCATCAATACTGACACTAACTTTTCAAGATGTTTTAAAAACTAGAGTCACATGTTTCAAACAACTCAAATTTGTTGTGTCCACTGACAGCTGTTAGCTTTGAGGGATGATCTTTACAAAAACAATAACATAATAGCATTTTCTTCAAGTTTTCTCCACAAAATAAGCAGAAACTTGTCTTTTGATTAAAAATTTTCAGACTTACAGTTACACTAAAAGTGTGGTATGAAGATTTAGAGAAGACCCAGCGAAATAGCATCAAAAGTTCAAGAGAACTTAAATTACAATCTCGCCCCCACTTCTTACATAACTAGTATTGAAAACCCCTAGACACATCTTTTACATCCTGTGTTTGTTCATTCCACCACCTTCATATTGACAAGTCTACTCAAAACATCACTGTTTAAATACATCTACTGACATTAAAACAAACATTGTGAAAAAATTTCAACTTGTTTCAATTTTACATTCCCAACCCCCTGCAAGCTTATGCATGTCTGCCACAATGTTTACTTCTAACAAATCGATACCGAAAATAAAACACCTCAATGTAAAGTAGCTGGTGTTTCTAAATTTTGTTGAAAGCACGGTTACAGATAACAATGATTATTTGAACAGGTTGTACCGATTCCACATATTTACAGTCTGGGATGGTTCTTCAACAATGTACCAAGAATTTCGAAGGCTTCTGTTTCATTTTTTTTGTTCAGATTCTTTCCTTTTCTTTCATCTTTTTTTGGAAACTTTTTGACCACTTTATTTGAACAGCTCCTAGAGAAATGTTTGGCTATGTGTACATTTGAAGTTTCACACATTTCCGTAATCAATACAAATTAATCACCACTCCCTTGTAAAAAAAAAAAAAAAAAAAAAAAAAAAAATTTCCTCTGAGAACAAATTTTTTTTCTGTCCATTTCAAAAAAGATTCTCAAACTTTAATCTTAACTCTAACACATTCTATTTGTTTTCAATTTGAGGATAATTAAAGTAATAAGTACTCTTGAAGTTTCCTTGAAGAAAACATAGTTTTAGGCCACTGTAAGAACTTGAAATTTGATCTGATATTAAATAACTTGTTCACAACAAAGACAACTGAGTACTTCTTTTACATAAAAGGTCAGATTTCTATCGTATCCCACCCCTATGCCCCCCTTCTGAAATTCCCTCACCATGAGCATATTATGAATTTCAAAATGACTCAAAGTCAGTCATTTCCTTATACAAGGCAGATACAGTATTTGTTTACTTCATGAATTCAAAGTTTTCGTTTTTTCATAGTATTAAGTTTATGTATGTTATTATTCAAGAGTGGGTACACTTTAAAATTAAAGTCTTTCCATTACAGAACTTGAAAATAAAATCAGCTATTTTCACCTGCTTATGAAAGGTCTAGTAGTACTAGTAGTTGTACATTTTCCTTTAGTGTTAACTTTTAGATTTAGGTTTACAACAGCCATTAACATGACAACTTTGCACTTCTTTCGAGTAAAACAACTTAAAAGTGAAATTAAACCACCCCGTTTTGTTTTTCAGCCCCAAAACTATCTTCACAAGTTAGCACATTGTATTTCAGACACTCCCTTTTTGACAAATATGTTGAAGATAATAGCTAGTGTATAAGGTGTAATTATGAAACTTATCATTCTGATGTGGATCGTCGACTAAAGACAGATCGAAAGCTCAATGCTGAAAACTTTGAACTGTATGTGTGTTATAACTTTTGTAAATCAGTGTATTATAAGATGGTTAAAACTCTCATTAAATCTGCTTAAAATCTACTCATTGTTCATCGAGTGAGAACAATGATTGACTTCACAAGAATGATACCGTTACAGAGTTGTAATGTCAGAAATCTACAACCTGGAAAGACAATTCAGTTTACAAGAATACTAAGATGTTTCACTGAAAACAACATTATGCAACTCACCAAAACTATTGTTCATGATATTGAAATGACTCAAAATATCCACAATGTACAAGAGATTCAAACGAAATTTCATCAATACCCACATTTGTGTAAGTTGTGTATTAATCTGTAACTCATTCATATCCAGGAATCACAATTTACATGAATGAATGAATGATTGAATGAATGAATGAATGAATGAATGAATGAATGAATGAATGAATGAATGAATGAATGAAATTTATTTCACCAGATAATAAAAATAAGCTACACTTTCAAAGAAACATACGATACAAAAATACAAAATGGATACAAAAGAAATACACAATTGTTATCTGACATGGACCAATGTCACCATGGAAATAGTTCAGCGGAACTAGTCTTGTCCATGGCCCATACATTTTTCTACATTGCAAATTGATAATGGGACGCAATGAAATTTCAGAGGAAGACTAAATCAAAAGTACACACAGCACACAGCACACACAGACACACAGACACACACACACACACACACACAGACACGCACACACACACCAAATATATGACTGCATTCAATTTGTTATTGCTTACATACATCAAACAAAATTGTTATGATATAGTAAACATACACACTTCACAAATTATGGATAGTATAAATATAAGAGGAAGTACCATACAGTATATGGCAATACCAAAAATCTTCAAATATCAACTCTTTTTCTGATTCTTTTATTTTAGAGTGCAACACTTTAACATTTAGTTGATTTTTTTCAAATCTTTATTTGTTCAAGAATTGTGCTTCATTACCATTAATATCCAATAGTTTAGTTCCAATACCTGTCTACCTTTTCTATGATCGCTATCGTAGTGATCATAACGCATATAGGAAACTAGACTACTTATCCAGAGGTGAAAAAGTGTTTTTAAAAAAATACAGTAAGTTGTTTAATAATACAGCTTTGTGGTGGGGTAAGGTAAAGAAAGATGAAATCCCTTGCCCTTTTCATTGGACTGTCCTCAAGTGTTGTATCACCACCCCCAATCTCTACTATCAACATTTTGGTTTGAAGAAACTAACACTTAAAGAGAACAGTGTAGAGATGGGTTACAGCTATACAAACACTTGACTGGGGCTTTAGCTAAGAACTTAATGCGCTGGTTTTGTACAATTTGTCTTTTAGCTTAGGTGTACCCTGTTGAAGTCCACCAAATCAACCAATAACAATCTTTCCTGTCTCTGCTACACTGTGACGAGACAGTCTGAGTGTAAACTTTATAATCAATCTGTGGATGTTGATAATGGGTAAACTCCTTGTAAAAAAAAACTACACAAAAAGATCACTATGGCAACTATCCAGACATAAACAATAGATGGAATTGAAAGTGACAACTGCAGTGAAACAAACGAGATTGCACAGATACAAAAGAATTGGTGGAAATTCCTCACACCCTTCACAAGCCAAAGTTGCATACTTGAAATACCAATATCATGAAGACTATTGGAATGTGTTCAATGATTGAAAGGTACACATTAAAGACAAAAGGTATGAAATCAACGATGAAATTGACAGACATTTGTGTCTTCTGTTATAGAGACATTTTACTATAGAAACACAGCATCCTGAGCAGTAAAATCGGTCAAAAATTGGATGGTTTCATTTTTAATGCGAAAATGAAGTGTGGCGGTGTTTTGGTTAAAAATAATCAATACTTTGTTGCAATGGTTCACCTGAATCAATATTATTTACACGTTAATCACTATATGCGTAACAAGTGTCTGTGTTTGAAAAGGTCTGATTTTTTTTCAAAGACATGATTGAATGAAAAGAAAAATGTTTGCCATACTTTCAGTGCAAGGTATGTCAGGAAGTTGTTCCGTTTTCCACATCGCTGTCTTCACCTGTATTCTTTAGTCAAGAACGTTTTGGGTTGTTTTTCGTATTTTGGAAGGGTCAGGCTACAATACACAAAAATATTGTTGAAAGCTAAAGGCGTTAATTTTCTGGCCTGGTGGTGGTCCCGTTGCGGTTCTCGTCGGTTATCTTTTTAGATGCTGCTCCTTCAATAGTATCTATGTACTTGTTGGAGGGCTACAAAAAGCATGCCAGAGGGCTGAACCAACACATAACCGACACTAGAATCAGGAAGAATAGACCGACTATTTACTGTTGGTCACTTTGTTTGTTTTGATGCAAATGGTCTGACAATACACCTGGTTCAGTATGGGTCAATACAAAAACATCTGTCCTTGTTCCCCAAGAAAGGGAGATAATTGTATTAATCATCATCTTGGAGTGGACTGACCGCGTGCGTTTCTTCTCGAATTAAGTCTCTGTCAGCTCTTGACGTGCCAACTAATCAGGTCTTTGAGAAACTGGTCTAAAAACATCCAATTAGCCATGAAATGAACTGTCTAGGGGTCTTAGACCAGCAGGCGAAGATGTGGCTAATGCCATAAAGTATGCTTGATAAGGGAGTGCGAGATGATGAACGGTACACAATTCTGAGTACTGAAGGTCTTTCGCAGAAAAACAAAATACAAAACAAGTAAATGTGATGATGTGTTTGTATTCTTACAACACACACCTGGTATTATGTCAAGATGTCTTGTTGAGTTAATATCTGCCCATATTTTAAAATCAACAAATACAAAGGCTAGATTTTATGGGTCAGGTAAGAAGTTGGCAGTTCGGCTCCCTATCTGTTTGACCGAAACACTTGATGGAACAACAAGGATGGGGATATACATACATAAATATCCAGTTATTAGCTAATGACTTCTAGAAGACATCTTAACCACTTTAAGTTTTAAGTTACGTTGTAAACAAGACACTTTCATTATGTACACACTCAGCAACATACAAAAGTTGATGGTTTTAGTTTAGTTCCTTCAAAGATAATTACTTTCCTGATAACAGCTTACAAATCGTTCTTGTTTATCTGAAATTTTTTTTTGGATGAATTTTAGTCACGTTTTAGATCCAAGTGACACAAACTAGCCTTCTCTTTTGAATTTTTGAACAAAATTCTTATTCATAAAATATGACATCAATCTATAACTTTAGTCACATTTCTCGTAGCACCAATGTCAAAAAAGCACATTTCCACTAAAATTTTCCAAACAAAAATTCTTCAATTTCTGTAAATTTTACGTGGTATTTTTCTCACTTGGTCAAAGACAGGCACCTTCTCAATATTATGAAGTCAAAGTGACTATCTTCCCATTCGTATTTTCATAGCACAATATCTAATTTTTATACCTGTAGTCTAATGTCACTGACAGATTACGATGCAAAGAAACACCATCATAACTAGATTTACACTCATACATGGTCTATCAGATTCTCCTCAAGGCTCTCAAACCTTTGAAATAACATTATTTTTTTAGACTTAGTGAATTCATCACAGCACTTGTAGCCGACGTCAAAATGCTGAATCATCAATGACACAATAAGAGTATAATTAGGAAAGATTGCAAGATCTCGGTTATACACTAAATTGACACAGAGGGCAGGCTAACTGTTAATTAGTATGGCCACACATTCTGTACACAGGTAGGCAATATAGCATGTACAATGTCAGGATATCAAATGATGTACAGTACTTGCAGTCCTTTGAATCTACCAGCCAAGGAGGACATTCCAGCTGACATGTTTATAGTCCTTTATGTTCAAGGTTTTGGATCAAGTTCTACCTATTACAAGGATATTTTCCTTTTTATCGACTTTTTTGTTTATTATTAAAAAGCCAAATTTAGCAAAATAGCATAATATAACTTAGTAACTGAGAGTTCAATAAAGTGCTGAGAAGTATAAAATTACTGCTAATGTTAACATTACTTGATGAGACATACATTTACAATGACGAGTCTCGCTAACTTCACTTCAACACTACAAAGATTTCAACATTAGCAGGGTTTTTTGGATTACGCTTTTCTCTCATTTTTGCATAAAATTAGAATCAATTTTGCACTACAATAAGAGAAATAGTCCTTATTGCTCCAAAAATATTATGATTTTTCTTCAAAAGTTAACACATTTATAAAAATGTTTGTGAAAATGGAGTCATGGATGGAATGGCTGACATATTTCTGACAGTATAATGTTTAAAGTGTTGTCCATGTAAATTAAATCCTAACTTGTAATGCTAATATTAGAGACTACATATTTGCAAGTGAAAATGATTTTGATATTTTCATTTTTCAAACTGTGTCAGATTTGTTAGGAAAATTTAGAGGGAGAGTTATTGTAACTTATTTTCTTAGATTTGGTCTCACACTGTCAGTGATGTTAATTTAGGTTTTATGAAATATTTCACAAATATCTAAAATTGTGTCAGGTTTGTCATTGAAATTTTACAGGTAGAGTTATTGGAATTATAGACACATTTTTTGTTGGATTTGACCACATTCTATCATTAGTTTTGATCTTGAACATATTTTCACAAAATATTAAAAAATTAAGTCAGGTTTGTTGGAGAAACTGCAGAGGAAGAGTTACCATTTTAGTTGGTTTTAACCTTGTACTGTATTCCATATATGATTTGTTTACTCACTACTTAATAGTTGAACTCCATTTTTGATGGTAAAATTGTGTCAGGTTTTCTCAGGGAACTTTCTGAGGTAGAGGTATTGGAACTATTTTTTTTTTTGTGCTGGATTTGGTCTCATATTATCGGTATTTCTGATGTGAAATATTTCTGTATACTGTGTGTGGTTAGATTAGATTAGTTTATTTCAGTAAATCAACCAAAGTGACAGATGAGACTTGGATAACCCACAGAGTCAAAAACTCGTTTCCAGTGGGGTCCATAATATGGGTTTCACTCCGTTGACTACATTAACTTTGGATTTCATTTTTTCTTGTATATTTTCTTTTTTCTCAGTCTCATTACAACACATTCTATATTATATTCCCACACTTAGTTCCCTACCTTAGCTTCAACCACGCCATCCCAATACTTTGACACTTTAAAATAATATTTAAAAATTGTTTTGGAAATATTAATAAACATGTTAAAAGAAACTTGAACTGTCCACCAGTAATGAAAACAAGTCAAGTGCATAGTTGCGATGGTTTGCGCACAAAATCAAGTGTTCCACCTGTTTTAGTACCACTAATGAGAACCATTCAATATGTGGAGTATTTCTACACCAATATCTGACATTAACTAAAAAAATAAAGCTGCCATATGTTACTGACGATGGTAAGAATCTGAAGAACATGTGTTAGCCACTCGCTGATAGTAGCATAATAAACAGGATAAATTTGAAACATATCGTATTCTTGCTTGTCTATACCTAAAGTAGTTTGAATTATAGGCTAAATTTGACAGTCAATTAAAAGTATCACAGGAAACTGATCAGTATTTCTGCAATGTACGTTTCCCTTGCCAACAGTTGCTAAGACCGAATGACGACAAATGTTTGGATAATGAACTTATTCAAACAAACAAGCCTATGAAAACTATTTTGTGAATCACACAGGCTAATGTTATCAGTTTTTCTTTTGATAGTAAATTTCAATATTATTTTTGATACTTGGGTACTATGGCATTTTCAAGACACTTTGCATGTACTTCCAAATGCTACATACAGTGGCGTTATACAATGTATAAATTGCCTTGAGGACCAAACATTGCCAATATGAAAGCTTGTTTCGGGTCGTTTTGGAATCATAAATGAAATTTGGGGATTCATCGCCTTATTTTCAAGGAAATTGACAATCTCTTTAATTTATAGAATTAACCAGGATTCGGCGGCCATATTGGATTCTAAAATAACTTCATATTGACAATATTTTGACCTCTATTTAAAAAAATTTATGGTGACCCTTGGGTTTTTTTGTCTTGATTTTAACTGAATATGGGTTGGAGTTTTCTTGAACAAAGTAACAGTAAAAGTTGAAACAATTTATTTCTGAGATGCATTTCACCTTAACTACGAGCTTCCATGGTCCACTGGTACCTATATACTGTAGTTTTATTGCCTCTAGATTTATCAATGACCTCATACAAGCTATATTTGGTGACTGGTTCATGGTAAGACTCGATTACATGTCTCTTGAAGAAAAAGTTAATTTTCATAACAATCTGAACATACATATATAACATGTTCTATAATTATCTATACTGTTATGAATTTAATTATTTTGATTTGATGAAATAGACATCTGTATAATGTTATAGGCCAATGTCAGATTAGGAATAAATCTACAATGTGAAAAATGGTGGTCTGACGGAGTTATAGAAAAAAAAGTTTATCTCATTAAAAGAATTATCCTATGTAATCCCTAGGGCTCAACGGATAAGATAATACTAATCCCAGATTATGGGATTAAGGATTAAAACATTGGGGTTTAATCGGGAAGAATCTGGACTGAAAATAAAATTATTCAGAAATGATAGGCGCTTCCCTCAAATATAACCTGTCTACGGGCGTGATGACAGCAACTCGGCGCCATTGAATTACAACACAAAGTCGCAGTCATCGTCGCAGAAATAAACAGACTACCACAAACAGTGATTGACAGGTCAAACTGTATCAGGGGGTGAACTTTTGACAAAGTTCATGACATCAGCGACCATTGTTATTGCGCTGAGTTTTGACATCAAAGATCTCTGACTAGACTTCTCTTTACGACCACAACATTGTTATTGAGTTTAGAAAAAACAAACATCTAACTTATACCTCTGATTTTGATGAAATATTATTGTTTGAAATATTTGGTGTACTTTACATCAAAGAGGACTGTTTTACCAACATTTATTCTACATCACTTTTAATCAATACAGTCCTAACAGCATTTATTCATTTCTACACTACTATTGTTAGATAGAGTTTTGACGCCAAAGATCTGTCTGACCCCCCCCCCCCCCCCCCCCTTTTATGACCAAATTATTTTTATTCTTATTAACATGGATGTAAAATATGTCAGGTTTACTGTGATTCACGTTTGCTAACTTTTTCCGATGTAACTTTTTTTAATGCAAAACTGTAGTTATCAAAGAAAACACTTTTCACTTCGACATCTCTATAAGAAAATTGTCAATAATTTGCATCAGTAAATATCTAGACTGATTCAAGTATTATGTTTATGTCAAAAGTTCTGAAATAGTCAATAAACGATACCATTTTTTTTTGTCTGTGTCAGCCATCATCAATTTTGGCGAGAGATTTTATTAATGTATTACTATTACACATAAAAGGCTTATAGGTTGCTTTCTTCATGCAAAACTGAGATGCAAGGCAAACTGCTAAGTCTTGACAAATTGTAACCTCAGAATCTGAGCATATACAAACATACCAGCAATTTCTGTCTTTCTTGGCAAAGATAACAGGTTACATATAATATTATGTTTTAGGCTAACCAACACCCCTACCCCCACCCCCACCCCCACCTCCACCCCTTATATACATTTACCATGGAATATTTAATGCTATGTTAGTTATATTTTGTTCATACATTAATAAACAGAGTGTAGTTTCGGAAACTGGAAACTATCATGCCATCATTCTGAATTTATTGCGTCACACACTCAAATATTTGTACAAAGTAAAAACAATACAAGCAAAGTACAAATTGTAGTTTTACAAGAAATTTGTATAAAATTATTCAATGTTAATCACAATATCAGATTGTGAGCATCAAAGATATCCTTTCAATTTTACAATTAGAATCTAACCAAGCTTATTCTGGATAAAATTCATTTTGACAACATCTTTACAAAATTACAACAAAAAAAATGAAAATAAAATTTTGAATCTGACCTACGAAAAACCAATATGACAAAGTATTTGATGAAGTCCAACTTAAAGTATAATTTCAGAAGGCAAAAATCTTGACCATGTGTCAAGTGTTTTTGAGAAGTATTAAACGATTTTTACAACTTGGCAGTAGGGAAAATGTGTGGCGCCCTCTGGTGGTAATTTAGTGTATATTCCAGCAGCTGGAGCTTGAAAGGTTGGAAGATGACAAGGGTGTACAGCTGACAGTCATAGACTATTTGTGGTATGCAATTAAGAAAAACACTGTGACAGAAAGCTGCTAGTCATCCCCTTCCTAGTGAGAGAGAATCAGGGGATCAAATGCCTCCAAGATAGTATCGCTGTCAGCCAACATGTTGATAACTGCAATTCAATGCCTGCTTTAAACGTTACCTATCACTGTCCACACAATTGGTGATATGCCATGCTACTTGGAGGGTGACACGGATTAGCTAACCCAATGCCGAGTGTGTGCCTTGCAAACATACAATGCAGTTATCAGTACAAACATATCATTTAGTCTCTCTACACAAACATTGCAAGTTTCATCCGAGATGGACTATGTATGTGTTGAGAGATATGTTTGCTATAGGCTTTCCCAAATTCAAAACAATCCGATCACACACTGAGTCTTCTCCCCTCAGTATGTTTGGAACTTTAATTGGAGCGCACCACTCGATATTTTCTCCCAATTAACATACAGTCAGGGGCAAAGTTGACAGACGGAGTTCACGTCAAACTTTTTACAATTTTTTTTTTTTTAGAAACTTCCATTCATACTCCTCATACTGTATAGCCTGAAACTCTATCTGGTTGTTACTTGAAACACAATTACACACTTGAGTGATGAAAATAGAAAGAGAGAATTACTGCAGCCAAGTCTAGTGAATTGAAAACATTGCTATGTATATGAAGTGTTAGCAATTGTACCATATCGCCTACCAAGAGCAAAATAAAAAGTGGGAATATTTCTTTAAACTGAAGTACTGATTGTCTGATATTTTGAACACTTGACGATACAGCAGTCGCTGTGTGGTAAAAATATTGATAAAGAAGTATGAATTGACACAAAGGCAGCAAGAGGGTGTTTTAACGATGTCTAGCCCCTTAAGGCAAGAGTACACTGCGACAAAAGCAGACCGCACAAAAGGGCTTACGAGTTGGGCCGAGCTAACAGTTAAACTAATTACACCAAGAAAAGGTACTCAATTGTTCACTGCTGGTCTTTTTAAACTTCAGTGAATATGTTATTCTGCCTAAAACACATTCACCTTTATTCCTTGAACATTTAAACATGTGATACATTCATTAAAAAAAAAAAAAGAACATTCTTTTTCTTTTCCTTTTTTACTGTACATGTATTGCTGATTAGCTGTAGTGGGTAGGTCATTTTTTTTTTGTACAGGGCTCGCTTGTTGGGCAATCAGATTAGTACAATTGGGTGAAGTGATCATGCAGCGGCTATAGTAGTCCATACAAAAATGTGGAAGGAAATGGCTGGAAGGCAAAATAAATGGGAGCAGGCCACTTGGACAAAGAGAGTAGATGGAATGTACTGCTAGTATAAAACAACCTATCGGTAGTGAATACAAAACAACTATTATAGTGGTATACATCTAATTACCGTACTCTCTGCCTGAAAAGTTTTGAAAAACAAAATTTGAATACGATGGGTCATAAAAAAAAGCAAAGAACATGTACTAACATAATAATGATTAACTTAACAAGTTTGCTTTTACGTTTTTTAATACAATGATGGATAGCAAAGTCATTAACCACATCAAATAGTTTCTTTGGAAAATACAGTTCGGTAATCACAATTTATTCTAAGATAGACATTTGACGACAGGGCTATATTTTGAGATTTTTCAGGTTTTGAAGTGAATTTTTTTCAGGATCAAATGGTTTACTCTTCTCATTGTGCACAAAAATAAAAAATAAAATATTTGTTTTGGATATTCTGGCTACTGAATTTCATGGATTAAAATTTATGTAAAAAATGCAAAAACATCCAAATTGGGCTGTAGAGAACGTCAAAAACAAGACCAACCAGAGAGTGACATAAGTTTTTGCTGTGAAACTTGTGGTAACGTTATCACTTATACTAGCCAAAATTTTTATATGACTTTATTTAAAAAGCCTTCTGCCAATAAGAAGGTGTAGTGCTGTAACTCAAGACTGGTTCTTTTTACCAAAATTTCCCCCAAAAAGACAAGAATTTTGATCAAACATTTCCAGCAGGCAAAGTCTTTGGTACTTGAGAGGGTAACTTATTCATGAATGAGAATAGCCACGTGCAGTATTACAAAACAACTAATTTTAGCACCAGTCTTTTCAGCCTTCTTGTCAACCACACATCTGACATGTTGAAATGTGAGATGACCTCATCAAAGTACAGTTAAACGAAAAATAATGATTTTTTGATGAGGTTAACCATGTCCGGCAGGGGCATGAATATATTGGCGATATCAAAACTCAGACAATATCTACAGAAACGTAAAAAAAAAGATTTACACTGACACCTGCTTCCTTATGTCAGCCAGTACAAGTCTGCTGTTACTCCTGGACATGGTACGCAAACAACTTTATGTTTTCTTAATGCTGATAGCACAAATGACAGAGACAGAGTTGAAATTTCAGAAATGTTGTCCACCCTGATGTGGGAATCACAGGCATCTTTTTTTGATAGCCTTTTAATGTGCATCTGAATACTGGAGAGCAGTGTATCAATTAACATGGAGTTAGGCACACAATGTTCTATAGACTCTACTGCAGTAACCCAATACATCGCATACGTTAGTCTATTACAACATGAACATCACCCATTAAGCAACTGTCATTTCATGCCTGGAATTAGATGACTTCAGAGGAGAGGAGTTGTTGGAAGGGCAAACAACAATCCTCCACCTGTCACTATTAGCAACAATAGGACATTGTTCTAGGTTGGGGGAAACGAACATTGAAATCTGACATGTGTTCCATTTCACTTTCACCAGAATTCATTGGATATAATAAGATACTTTTGTAGGCGTTGTAGGCCATGCAGAAATGATCAAATAATTAGGCCATTGATTATTCATAGTCTTAATCACTGCTCAACATTGTGTCTTTTGTTGGGAGGACACGAACTCATCAATGTTTTTTTGTAGAACTGAGCTTACAGTCGCAGGTAAATCACCTCCGTAAATCAGACCCAAACCAACTTATAACAGATTCCCATTCATTTGCTCTATTGTCACGTCTATGTCTTTCTTTTTTTAAATTGTCCCTTAATCAACAGCTAAGTTATTCTCAAGGCTTCATCATTGTGTATTGTTACCATGGATTTTCTAAGATTATAAAAATGACCTTCAATTTCAAAGAATAAATTGAAAAGATGGCTCAGACACTTAAAATCTTTGATGAAAGACCTAATTACTTTTCCAATCTAAGCCATAATGAATTTAAAGACCAAACATAGTAAAAATCAACCTTTTTCAGCACTGTATCCCGGATATTTCCCTCTCTTATCACCTCCTCTTTGCTGTTACTATGTCCCTTTCCCTCTCAATTCCCTCAGGGTTTAAGATAAGAGCCAGCTATAAATTGGCAAAAAGAGCTACTCACATAGTTCAATTTTCAACACTTTACAAGATGATTTTAACCACTCTTGAAACTCCATGAGTTCCAGATAAGAGTGGGTAGCTAACAAAAAACACAATCAACAGATAAGAGTGGGTAGCTAACAAAAAACACAATCAACATTTTTCTCTCTTACTTTTCATCATATATTTCAGACATATATTTCCATATATTTTTTGAGATCATAAATATACACTAGATAATCCTTGTAATTCCCCCCCCCCTCTCTCTGTGTGTGTGTGTCTGTCTGTCTGTCTGTCTGTCTGTCTGTCTGTCTGTCTGTCTGTCTGTCTGTCTGTCTGTCTGTCTGTCTGTCTGTCTGTCTGTCTGTCTGTCTGTCTGTCTGTCTGTCTGTCTGTCTCTCTCTCTCTCTCTCTCTCTCTCTCTCTCTCTCTCTCTCTCTCTCTCTCTCTCTCTCTCTGTCTCTCTCTCTCTGTCTCTGTCTCTCTCTCTCTCTCTCTCTCTCTCTCTCTCTCTCTCCCCCTCCCTCCCTCCCTCCCTCCCTCCCTCCCTCCCTCCCTCCCTCCACTGGAACAGTACAGAACTACATTGGTGAAACAAGAATGCAACATCGACATTTCAACAAAGTACGTTTACATTTGACAAGTAAGCCATGTGACCCCAACATCCTGGCACCGATTGAACCTATACACCTTAGGTTCATTCAGCAGGTCATTAAACTAACTTTAACCCTAACACAGTTATTAAAGCTGCACTAGCGGCAATGGGAACGTTTTTTGTAATGTGTTATAATAGATATAATGACTTACTCCTAATATTGCACACCCTGCACAGTATTGAATCAGTGTGGGTAAGCAATTTTGTGTCGCTATACACATAACATGGTACAATAAATCCAATCAAAACTGATTTTTAGTACATACCCTAAAATCAGCGGCCCCAGTGCAAACATGCTTTCAACATGAAACTGTACTACTAATTATGGATAAAATCAACCTCTAATTAGTATGTGTAATGTCTAATTATTCATATTTTAACAATTTTCAGTCAATATATTGTTGGCTGTCTGATCATAAAAATAACATTCCAGTTACAGCTAGTGTAGCTTTAAACTAACCCTAACCAGGTCATTGAACTAAACCCTAACTGTAACCAGAGCATAACTCTATCAATATGTAGTCAATGACGTAATGTAAGTCTAAAAGTCTTGGAAGTACGACAATACAGGAAGATTGCTATCATTGCAAATCTTTGAATTAAGTGGAACTGGTCAACCAAGAAAATTCTATAAGTTTAGATCAAGTTTGTTACATACTCCTGTTGTCTTTCACAGTGCATTGTCCAGTCAGAAAAATTAATCACAAAATATATTCTTCTACTTTTAGTTTGTTATTGTGATTGTGATATGATTATTTTGGAACTGTTTTGTATGGATGTATAGCCAGCACTGTCATTTACCCTTGCTACATGTAGGCAAAGTTAGTTCCCTAATATTTCAGCTGCATGAACTGGCCATCAGTGGTTGGAAAAATAAACCAGCTATATGAACTGGCCATCAGTGGTTGGAAAAATAAACCAGCTATATGAACTGCCATCAGTGGTTGGCAGATAAACCAGCTATATGAACTGCCCATCAGTGGTTGGCAGATAAACCAGTTACATGAACTGTCCATCAGTGGTTGGCAGATAAACCAGCTACATCAACTTCCCATCAGTGGTTGGCAGATAAACCAGCTACATCAACTGCCTATCAGTGGTTGGCAGACAAACCAGTTACATGAACTGTCCATCAGTGGTTGGCAGATAAACCAGCTACATCAACTGCCCATCAGTGGTTGGCAAATAAACCAGCAACATGAACTGCCCATCAGTGGTTGGCAGATAAACCAGCTACATCAACTTCCCATCAGTGGTTGGCAGATAAACCAGCTACATCAACTGCCTATCAGTGGTTGGCAGACAAACCAGTTACATGAACTGTCCATCAGTGGTTGGCAGATAAACCAACTACATCAACTTCCCATCAGTGGTTGGCAGACAAACCAGCTACATCAACTTCCCATCAGTGGTTGGCAGATAAACCAGCTATATGAACTGCCTATCAGTGGTTGGCAGATAAACCAGCTACATGATGAACTGCCCTAACTTGTTGGCAGATTAACAAAGTATCAATAGTTCTCATTACCACCAAGGCATGTCTTAAAACTAATACTCATTCAATTTCTTGGTAGACACCATGACTTCCACTCAAAGCATTACACATGCATTATTATAAGCTTGTGAGAGAATAAGTCAACCTTCTTGTTGTATTCTGACCCTCTAGCATTAGGTATAATGCCATTGCAGGTACTGAGAATAAGTCAACCTTCTTGTTCTATTTTGACCCTCTAGCATGAGGTACAATGCTATTACAGGTACTGTGAATAAGTCAACCTTCTTGTTCTATTTTGACCCTCTAGCATGAGGTACAATGCTATTACAGGTACTGTGAATAAGTCAACCTTCTTGTTCTATTTTGACCCTCTAGCATGAGGTACAATGCTATTACAGGTACTGTGAATAAGTCAACCTTCTTGTTCTATTTTGACCCTCTAGCATGAGGTACAATGCTATTACAGGTTTCAAGAATGGGTGGGTCAAACGGTAAACGGTGAGAGGCGAAAACAGAATGACTAACTCACTAACTCACCACTTCAGTTGGTCTGTAAAATTTGGCATCGACTCTAACCCTGACTTGGCCTGTTTTTTTCTCTCTGCCTATTTCAGTCAAACCTTCTCCTTCCCATCTGAGAAAACAGAACAGAAATGATACATTCTGGTTAAATTTACAAAGTTGATTGATTTTGTCAATTGATACAGATATTGCAGCATAAGTAAGTTCCAATCACCGATAACTTCCATATGACATTTTGATGTTGTCAACACAGCGCCCTCTGGAGTTAAGATATAGTCTACATCAAAGCAGCCTCTACTTTTGATAGAGAAAGTTACAGAATTCCTGGTCCTTAATATTGAATATAGCTGTTGTTCAAAATAGTCTATGTGACCATCTGCCAAATGCTGTTCTGTCCTGTTTGTCAAATCTAAACTATTCAACAAAAAATATTTCATTTGAACTGAGAATAAAATTTGAAACTTCACATTAATTTTACACAGACTATTACATTTGGTTATGTTGTGTATAGTCAAACAGAGTTTTATTTTTCCATGCTACTTTACGAATACTAAATTCTACAATTCGAATCACAGAAAAAAAATGGCCTTTTAAGGACACAAAAATCTACTGAAAGGGAGGAACTACTATGCTGGCCCTCACTTCCGGTCCTGAAACTACTTGTGAAAAACACTTCAAGTGGGCACACCATGAAATATGTCTTCTTTTCTGACAACTGAAATTATTTGTATAAATGTTAAGATTTCTATTATGATATTGACTTACTCTATTGCCTTATCAATAACTCTGAATGCTTCTTCTACAAATTTCCTAACACTGTGTACTTCCCCAGTGGAGATGACAAAGTCGTCGGCTTTCTCCTGTTGTAGCATCAGCCACATAGCCTGTGAATGTAGGGAACAAAATGTTAGAAAGCAACCAGACACAGAGTAATGGTGACCAATTGTAATAACCCCTCTCTTACCATTTTCGATTTGAGTACTTATTATTATCATTATTATCCTTGACTTTATTTAATCTCGATAAATTGTTGAGACATAGGCTCTTCTTACCCAGATGTGGAGAAGGAAAACACAATATTTACATTAATAATTCCGTTCATACTGGTAACTTGAGAAAACTACAGTTGTCTTAAATTGTATGATTCAAGCAAATGAACTTCAGTTCTATTTATTACAGTGCTATGCCAACAAAATGCAAATACAAAGTTTTCTCGCAATAGTGTAATACCTCTATGAGCAGAGACAAGTTTGGATTCATTTCTTGATATCCTGTTTGTCCTCCACATACTATTCTTACCTCTACGTAATCCCTGGCATGACCCCAATCTCTCTGTGAGTCTAAGTTACCGAGAATAAGTTCATCCTGCTGGTTAAGGTGGATCTTTGCCACAGCTCTGGTCACTTTCCTTGTCACAAAAGTTTCACCTTTCAAAATATAAACAGTGATAATCTTATATGAAACTGAGATTATTTACTTTGTTAGAATCAATATTAAAAGGTTAGTTGGCTGGTTTCTCAATCAATATCCATAGATATATGACTGACCCCCTTTCAGTCAGGTGACTACCATGTGTGGTGTCACCTGACAGTCACAAGTTGTTTATCACTGTGTATCAGTATTGGAAATTTAGTGTTAATTTCTATACTATATTGATAATCTTAGATGTATATTATGGTATGTACTTTATATCTATATTTGTATCAGAATCAAAGCACACTCAGGCCTCATTTAAACAATGATATTTTCAAATGAAAACACTACCGTTTTGTTTTTTTGCATTTGCACCTACCGTTTACACAGAGATGACAAAATGCACATGAAAATGCAACAATAGTAGACTGCTTTGAAAACATGTAAACTGGTGTACACGGACAAAAACACAACGAATGGAAATGCACATATTTGACTTCAGGAATGACCCCCCCCCCCCCCCCCCCCCCCCCATCATGTTACACGGATCTCTCCTATTGGCAGATACAATTACATGATGTACACAGAGCTCTCCTATTGGAGGATACAATGTACACAGATCTCTCCTATTGGAGGATACAATTGTACGGTGTATGTAAATGTGACAAGATTTGGCGGTATGGTAAAGAAATGAACGTTACCTCTTCTAGGACTTTCATGATTAAACAGAATACCATTACATGCGTACATATTGTAGGCTTCTCTAAAATTGACAGTGATCCAATATGCATACACTTTAGCACAGCCTACAGAGTAAAAAAGAACAAATCATTGGCTGGGTCAATAATTGACAAAGAATCTACTACACAAAATTTCCTTATAATACATATATCAACTCACAAATTGCAGATGACAATATTACAGTTCAGAAAGAGTAGATGTTTTCAGTGTACATAAAAAGAAAACCTTATTAGCCGACTGTGTTTTGCCTAACTTTACATCACATCCTTGTCGAGTTAGGCAAATTTTGCTCATGACATACAGCTTTGTTGACTACTTGCCTAACTCAGCACTTTTAATGTTGGCTATGCAAAACTTGGTCTTAATTTACAGGGTTATATATCGATGAAAGTTTGAACAAGTTGTTTTCTTAGATCAAAATTTCACTAATATCATTGAAATGCTCACTATGTATGAATTAATATCTAAAAGATGTCTCACTTTAGAATTTATTTCCCTGGACAGCTTAACTTGATGTGGTACACCAGAAAAATGGCAGTATTAATTTCAAACATAAATACATGAATCGGCAGTAAGAGAATATGATATAGTGATTAAATGCTGATTTCAAATTTATTTCTGCAAGCAAACTAAATCTGAAACACAAAGTTTGAGATGAGAGGATTTTTAACGACACATCTGTGTACACTACAAATTATGATAATCTTGAATATTGAAAGTATAAAATAATCACGTAATTCAAACTGTCTAAATCTTTCAAAGATGCTGCTATTTCTTCAGCTATGAAAGTATATTTTTTTCACCATACTATACAGAAAGCTAAAAGTTTTACCACCTGTAATATCTAACAAAACAGTTCTTTGGAACCATTTCCAAGTTTATATTTCTCATTGCACATGTAGAACTTTATTCTAGTATTCAAGGGTAAGGTTAAATACTTGTATTGTGTGAATTGTTTTTTGAGCCTCGAGAATGGTGTTTGGTTTAACTTAAATACTGTTATAAAAACAATTCACACATTTGTTAATCTTGGATGGGGGCAGTGACAAATTAAGAGAAATGTTTACTTTAAAACAACTGCAATTAAACTAGAACACACAATAAAATTTAAATCATAATGTGCCTGTTCCTTTTTCAATGTAAAATTACAATGTGCATTCAATTTCTAGTATTTCAATGGCAGCACTATCTCTCAGTCAACTGGTCTACAGAGGGTGCTATTCAACTAAATTACTGCCATGGCATGCCAATGACCATGTTGATTCAACACACATGTAAATGGGTTTGTTTACCAAGGAAAACCATTGTTGAAAACTTGGAATTATTTCAACAAAACATAAAACCTAATAAGATATAAAGAGGATACTCTGTCAAGAATTGAATCTGTCAATAATTGTATGAATTTTGTTTTTTATGTGAGGGGAAGGAGGGGAGGGTTAATTTCCTCTCCTCCTTTATACCTTTGTGATGATGAAATAGGCTTGAAATATCCATTGCTTGCTTAGGTGTTGTTACACAAAATCTTTCTTGAAGGAATACCTTGTCTATTCTGTCGCTGACAGGAAATTCCAGATTCTTGTGAAAAAGAAAGGTGTTTTCCAAGCAAACATAGAGGGCAGTATACAGCACATTTCTGGTACTGTGCTAGACTATTAGTATTGTTACTCCTGACTCACTTTTCTGTCTCCTGGAGACCATTACAATCTTTACTGAACTAGGCACACTGGATTAATCATTAACTTAAATATCTAGTCCTTCATAATACCCAGATCTAACAATGTATGGATCCAGAGTCAGTCACCTCACCTTACACATACACACACACCGCCGCCGGATCTAACAATGCACAGATCCAGAATCAGCCAAAGCCACCTCATTCCCCCCCCCCCCCCAATCTAATATGTAAAAATCTAGGGTCAGTATCCTTTCGTATCATCATTTAAAGTTACTTACCATAAGGGGATCTTGGATAGAAAGGTGTTGTTTCTTTCTGTGGAATTTCTTGAACTTTACCGAACATTTCACTACTTGAAGCTTGATAGAATTTAACTTTCTTGTCCAGACCACAGGTTCGTATAGCATCTAACAAGCGTAATGTACCTACACCATCAACATTGGCAGTATATTCACCCATTTCAAAAGATACCTGTGAAACATTTAAAACAGACAATATAGTTTAAATTGTGTACAACAACCTGATACACTGACATTGTTAATGCAAACATGTCAGACACAATGTTATAGTCAGTAGCTCTTTGGAGATTTCCAATTAGCTCTGATTACTTAGGTTTTTTCTGGTCCTTCAATTGGGTGTGTGTGTGTGTGTGTGTGTGTGTGTGTGTGTGTGTGTGTGTGTGTGTGTGTGTGTGTGTGTGTGTGTATGTACGCACACATGCCGGTGTATATATTTGTGTGTGCATGCATGTGAGCAAGCTTATTTTGTGACAGTAGATTGAGATGTGAATGCAAATTTTACAGAATTAATAAAAAGGAAAGAAATTATTTCATGGCCAATGGGGGCGCTATTACCACATGACCATGACCATCCCACTCTAAATCAAAGTAACAATAATAATTTGCATATAGTAACCAAGTAGTTATAATGAAATGGAAGTCTATAATAATCAATGATAAATAATATGATTTGTACAACAATATCAGAACAAATACTACTACATCCATCAGACCTGACCACAGGATATTTTGGAAGATAAATGTCAAACAAGATAAAAATTAATGATAGGTCATACACTCTACCATTTTAATGGCCTAAATAAATTACAACTGCATACATATCAATTTTTTTTTTTTCATTTTCCAACATTCAATAAAAGGACTGATCCATCCCAGCTGTTACTCAGAATCCAATATTTATAATATGTATAAATCAAACAGACAGAAATTGGTGACAGATGTCACCAGTTTACACCAGTAATCCTATTTCAGTTACTACATTCCATGGAATTGATACAGCAATAGACATTGTGTGGTTTTTGTTCTTTCATGGGCTGTAATCCGTTCCGTGGCAGCCATTTTGTTAAAGGTGACATCTACATATTACCACAAGATTTATAAATTTATCAAATCTCTTCCTGACCAGACATAGGGTAAACAATTATCCACAGGTTCCATTTTGAAATCAGTTTATTTTTGAAGAAATTCTTTTTATGTATAAAACAAAAAATTTGTACGATAACTTTTTATGGGAAAGTATTTTTTTAATTTTATAATCAGTTCTTAAAAGTAAATTCCACTACTCTTAAACTCAATATATTACAAACTCAGTGATAATCTTTATAGAATTACACAAAACATACAGTGCATGTCATTATTAATACTCCATGACAGAATTTCAGAAATTATTCGATAGAATAACTTTCAAGAATTTCACAAATTTGATAAAATTACTTTCATAATCCTACATTCCCAACACATACATCAGCTACACACGGTGTATCCTCTAATGATAGCCATATTTTGTTGTTGTGAGTCAAAATGAAATAAATGTCATTTCTTGTGAGTCACCACACAGTAAGAGATAGGGGAACACCACATTTTGGTGGGTACTAGAAATTGTATCCACCAGTGGCACATCAAATTGGCTTAAAGGGCACACTGGCTACATACAAGTAAAACACCCCCCCCCCCCCTCCTCTTAAAGTAAAAAACCCTAATAAACAAATGTCCCCCTCATAAACAATTTGAAACCTAGCAATGGAGGTGTACTGTCAATCATAATGTTTGCCTCTTTGTGATCAAAAAATTTACTATTTAAATCTTGTAAGTTTACTAAAAAACAATCATAAGGACCTATCCACCCACATTGTTCACCCACCCACATAAAATGTACCACACTATTCACTAGAGTTGTTTGCTCTCCTTGAGACTGACCAATCAGACACTTCTAAATAATATCACATGACAATCCACATGACAGGAATGAAAGAGTGGGCGGAGGGACATGACAACCAATAATAAATTATCTTTATTTAATAAAAAAAACACTTCACACTTTAATACTAAATCTCCTTTCATTTTGAATGTTTTTCAACTCAGATAAAGATCACATGAGAGCAATCCCAATCAAATTTATCTGTTTGAAATTCTATTTCCTTTGGTAAATTTTTTAGCACAAGTTTGTAATTCAGAGAAAATATTTTTCAGCTGAAACCAAATTTTAAAAAAACAACAAAAAAAACTTAAAACACACTGGGAAAAAATGTCATAAAATGTTGAAAATCACTTGATTGAAATTGACACTTTTGACAATCTATTGATCCTGATTAACAATGTCATTTGCTAATATGAAATATATTTATTCCTAATAAGTCGGAGATGGGGTTGAATACTAAATACTAACCCCACCCCCCACCCCAACCCCCACCACCACCCCATATGTGACATACCGGGTGGTGAATGACTGACATGGAACCAGTGTCATATTTCATGCTAGGCTAATAATGATAAAATCTATCAAGAGAGGCTTTATTTTTACATCTGTTACCAGCTGTAATCAATGCCACATAATACTACAATGCCAGAATAACGATATTTCATATATTGGAATATCTTTACAACAGATATACATATTATTTATTAGATATAAACTATAACACATTATGACCTTGAATATACTGAAACAGTTTTAGTTACCAAAACATAACGTTAGCACCATCTCCACTTTTTTTCACAATATGCTGTAAACAAATTCAAGTTTGGATAAAAACAAACAAATAAGTTATGTTCTGTTTCTGTTACCTTGGTAACACTAATACTGGTAATAAGTATTACACTAAGTTGTGGTTGTTCATGTGTGTGTTGGCAGTACTTAGTTAGGGTGATGACTGTTCAGTTGTTTTGACACTTCAACAATTTGAAAATAAGAACTTTAAATTTTGTTACCAATGACACTGATATTAAAAGTTACTTAATACTTAGTAATACTAATAGTAATACAGCATGCACATAACTCTATTCTGATGCATGATGTAAATTCTGCAAATTTTGAATTTTTTAATTTTATGAAGGACACATCTTTGTTACCATCTACAGTTTCACTTCTATCATGAAATAAATACTAATGGCTTGTTATACAACCTTTAAAAGTGTGTCATTTGAAATAAACTTTTACAACATGAATACTACTTATGTATAATTCATGACTCCTTGTCATATGACTTTGCATGTTTTAGTTTCAGTTGTCATTCTGTGAAAGTAAACATAGCAGTTTGGTCATTTTGGGGATTCAAAGCTCTTGAAAAAAAAATACCGATCAAAAATAAAAAAACTTTAGACAAATTCAGTGAGAAACTAGGAGTACTGATGTACTGTATAAAATGTAGTTATCTCATTTCTTTTTGTTAAAACTTTTTTCTTCAAATTTCAATAGAGACATCTGTGTTCCTGCAGTAGTTTCTTTTTGTGATTTATAATGGAACAAATTTGTGAAAAATTGCTGTGAAAAGATACGATTATAAACGTTTATTGTATAATTTTCCATATCAATTTTAGGGGTAACCCTTGTTGTAATACATTGGTAACAGTTATACACATTGGGGGAGGGGATAAACCTTGTAATATTTGGGAACTGGTACACAAATTAGGGGAGGGGGTAAACCTTGTAATATTTGGGAACTGGTACACAAATTGGGGGAGGGGGTAAACCTTGTAATATTTGGGAACTGGTACACAAATTGGGGGAGGGGGTAAACCTTGTGATATTTGGTAACTGGTACACAAATTGGGGTAGGGGGTAAACCTTGTAATACATTGGTAACAGTTATACACATTGGGGGAGGGGATAAACCTTGTAATATTTGGGAACTGGTACACAAATTGGGGGAGGGGGTAAACCTTGTAATATTTGGGAACTGGTACACAAATTGGGGGAGGGGGTAAACCTTGTAATATTTGGGAACTGGTACACAAATTGGGGTAGGGGGTAAACCTTGTAATATTTGGGAACTGGTACACAAATTGGGGGAGGGGGTAAACCTTGTAATATTTGGGAACTGGTACACAAATTGGGGGAGGAGGTAAACCTTGTAATATTTGGGAACTGGTACACAAATTGGGGGAGGGGGTAAACCTTGTGATATTTGGGAACTGGTACACAAATTGGGGGAGGGGGTAAACCTTGTAATATTTGGGAACTGGTACACAAATTGGGGGAGGGGGTAAACCTTGTAATATTTGGGTAACTGGTACATAAACCTGGTTAACAAAAAAATTTGACTCTACAGGTTGGTTTGCATGAAACTGGGGATAACAGAAAAATAGCACTGACTTACTGACTAAAGTTAACTACACAATTATTGTCATAATTTCCAATAAGTTGCATTTCTGATATCAAATCAAGAAAAATACTGAAAGAATTTAAAAGACTTTTGACTTTTGTGACACTGGAATATTTTGTTACAGGTCACATATCTAATACTTGTATGTTTATCTTTCAACCACTTCTCACAAACAGTCTACAACTACCTCAACACGTTACCACACCATTATCAGATATGACATGCAACAAGAGACAATTACTACATTCCTGACCCAACCACAGCCACTAAACACTGGAATTCACTATGCAACAACAGAAAAAAATTAAAATGACAATTTCAATGAAAGCAGTATTTAGTAGCTAATTAATTTTTTTGACATTGTTTTAAACCCTCATTTCACCTCTTCCATATATTCAACAGATATAGTCATTCATTTCCCATTATGTTACACCTCTCTATATTATGGACCACAAACTTGACAAGTTTGGAAAATTACTTCTTGTGGTCCAGCCAGAAGTTTAAGTTTTGTAATCATTATTTATTGCTAGTATTTATTTATTTATTTATTACGTTTTGTATTTATGTTGTTTTCTTATTAATTAGTAACCTTTGTTTTCTTTTCAACATCTCGCAAATAGCTGTTATTAAATTACACACTAAGCTATAGGTCACATATTCAATATGCCAAGTGTTAGAGAAGCCACCCAACTTGTATTGTTTTATGAAACTATGCTGTCAACTCTTCCTTACAGTGGTGGTTTCACTTCCGCTCATAGAATACTACATCATTTCAAAGCTATGTGATACATCAAATACCTATCGCCCACACACTGTAAAGCCTTCCTGTGTTTGCATCTCAGAATAAATACGCTAGGGTAAGAAATGTACCCGCCTAAGATAGGTCAAATGTCTTTGTCGCAATCTAACGAGCACGATCGTTTTGAATGTTAATGTACTTCGAGCACGTTTTGACCCGGACTCCACATGATGCATAAGAAAGCGTTCATTTCATATTTAAATATGAGTTACGCATAGTTGAAGAATCTACGCACTTGTCATTTCCTTATAAGGAGAGAATTGTTTTCAGCTCACGATTCCCAAGCATGGAAATTTCCGCCCGTTAATCGTGGCGCCACGATTATTCGATTTACGAGTTCAATGAAGGACATTTCTGAAGTTGTAATTCACAAATACAAAACAGGTTTTTTTGGTTAAAATAAGAATCTACAAAAACTCATTCATTCTGATTATATTCTGACTAGTTAATCCTCTCTCTATATGCGGGGGGTGGGGGTGGGGGAGGGGGGATTTCTTTATACACAAAAAATTACAAAATGGGAAATACATGATTAAATAGTATTACTTGTATACATACTTATTGATTCACTTTTGGTACAAACAACTGAAAATTAAGTAAAATACAGCAAATAAAATAAATCTAGCATTTCTTCCTCAGACTGCAATGCTAGTCTCTAAAATTATTTGGCAACATTTTGAACAAGTAAACCAGGAAAAAATTTGCATTAATTCTTTAACAGCCCACTTACAACATTAAAACTGTCATGTTTTGAGCAAAACACACTAATTGGGAACATTTCCTGAGGCTGATCCAAAGGAAAAATAATTTTCACAAAGTGTCTTATTTAATTTGACTTTATGAAAGCCCATGAATTCTTACAAAGTATGTCTGTCTGTCTGTCTGTCTGTCTGTCTGTCTGTATGTATGTATGTATGTATGTATGTATGTATGTATGTATGTATGTATGTATGGATCAAAATTGACAAATAACTTTTGGACTTTTATTTCCTGTGTTGTCTTGTTAATATGAGTACTTCATTGAATTTGATTCAGGCAATGTAACTATCATAAGGAAATATTTTACAATAATGGTAATTGTTGAAAATTTTTCTCTCCTTGCTTCATTTGACATTAAATCCTCCTATTTCATTTAAATGTTGCACTCGTCACTTACATCAGATACAAGATCGGCAGAAAAACTTTGGACGACAGCGGAAATTATACAGACATTTTCTCATTTGTATGTTGACGACAAAAATTGACCCAAACAGGAAGTGAATAATGCCAATGGTATGCGATCAACCGTAATTGGAAATCCAAAAATGTCAAAGACACGTGTAAACGTTTCTCGGTTTTCGTAGTCGGTGACAACATGCAGTTTAAAACTTTGATGAAATTGTACAAAGTTATAACTGATTTACAAATGAAGTGTTTTATCACTGATAGTAATACAAAACAAAGCCTACTCTCAAAAAAATGCCAGAATCGTCAAAAATGACACAATTCGTACCAATATCACCATGCGATAATTAATACTACTGAAACTGCAGAAAATACATAACAATCCCAAAGACAAAACTGCCACATAATTGCAACAAGCCTTCATAGAAGACACAGCCCCTCCCACAACGCTTTCTTTGAAGGATGAAATGGTGTTTTTCTTCTTTAATTTAGCTTTGTATTATGTGTAATCTAAAAGAAATCAGCAATACTTAAATACAACAAAGTATCTGCAATATGTAAGAAATAGCATTGAGTTTGGTAATTGACTCTGAAGCCTAAATGGGGATTAAAAATGAAAAAAGACTAATGGAAGAAAAAATTTGTGACTACATTCACTGCAAAAATAAAGTATATCAGATTACTGCCTTACCTTGACATGACTCTGAGCACCTAAATTGTAAATTTCAGTTGGCACCACATCGCTGATAATCTTAACTAAATTGGTACTGTCTGTTAAGTCACCATAGTGTAGTTTCATTGCTGTGAAGACAAGACATAAAGAAAGTGGTTTTGTGCCATTGTTCAAATAACTGAATAGAAAACAAGTCATTGTAGAAGACAGTCAACCCTCAAATACTTTTACTTCTATGTGACTGAATGGAGACACGATTTAAAAGAAATTGGTAGCAGCAAATAGATAATGCAGGAAATGTATGAATTTCGATAATTAAACCTGAAGACTAAGGTCAAGGCCAAAGGTCAATGTCTCAAAAGGAAATTTAAACTTGGCTATATGGGGGTAGACACCTGAATGCAGTCTCCGTATATTAACATTTTTTAGTTATGTGGTAAATCATGATCATTCACAACAAATATGGCTCCCATTGAGTGAAAAGTGACATGAGCACCAAAGGTAATGCATGTGTATGTTTATCTTAGTTCTGTATTACTTATAGATGTGATCTAAGAGAAATTAACCACACATAAATGCTACAAAGTGTCTGCAATACACAAGTAATAGTTTAATTTTGATGGCCTACCTAAAGTCAAGGTCAGGGGTCACGGTCTTACAAGAAAGCTTGCATGTGATTATGGGGTTAGACACTAAAATGGAGTCTCTAGTCATTGAAGTTTTTGAGTTATGCAGATATATAGTGTTTGTTTTTATTACTACAAATACGGCTGCTATTCAGTAAAAGTGATATGACCTCCAAAAATAATGCTTAGGTATAGTTCTTTTCTTCAATATACTTGTAAACATGATTTAAAAGAAATTTTCCAAATATAAATACTACAATGTGTCTGTGATACGCAAGAATTGGCTTGATTTTAATAATGAACTCTGAAGGTCAAGGTCAAAGTCTCAACAGATAGTTTGCATCTGATAAGACAGGGGTAGACACTTAAATGGAGTCTCTATGTATTACATTTTTTGAGTTATGCATTTTTAACCACAAATATGGCCGTCATTCAGTCAAATTTGCTTATCAAGAAACAAAGCGATGTGCATATGTCCCATATGATATGTCACCTTTGTATCTGGTTTGAAAGAAACTGGATTTTCCATGTCTGAGAAATGATGTATTACAAATGGATGGATGGACAGACAGACAGACAGATGGACAGAGCCAATTGCAATAGTCCCCCCTTCAGGGAACTAAATATGGTTGAGTGTGGTAAACCCATAAATCAATATCCACATTATAAATTGGACCTAGACTGGAAACTAATTTAGTGTTCTGTGATCAAATATTATGATATTTACTTCATATGTTTTATATTTCTATATTCTACAATATTTCCAATGAAAGGGAGAAGGACCATATTGGATTGGACTGGCTTATACTTGTACAATATGGTCCTTACATTTTGTATTTAGTTTGGGTTGCAAATAACCACATCATAAAATTGTACATATTACTCTAGTTTCAATTATTAGATAAAAAGCCGACATAAAATCCAAACAAAACTATAATGAAATCATAATGAATTATAGTTTTTGAAGGAAATAAAATGCAACAGAAATTTCAAAGTCTAGCGGTGCAGAAAAAAAACATCCCTGGGTATATAAATCATCAACAGGTGCTACATGGCTGGGTTTTCCCTAAAACTTGTCACGCTTGATCACCACCAAAATGACCTTTGACCCTCCCCATAAGAGGCATCAATCCGTTAACATCATCTATACGGAAATAGATTGATTCAAAATATGACTATTTGTACCATGTGTGGGTGTAACTAATTTCAGCTGTACAAAGTCCTGGTGTTTTAGAACATAGCTAGACAAGTAACTGACACAATACGACAATTAGCATTAATTTAAATAGTCTGAATATTATGGGTTAGCACTGGTGGTACAAGGCTTTAGTAATTTGCTATTATAATCAAGTCAATCCTAGATTTCAGTTCTACAGAAAAAAATGAGAATTGGTCCAAAATATAGAGATGACTGGAGAGAGGGGAAACCAGCCTACATAGAACGAGACTGAGGATGCTGTGAGCATCATTTTTATCCCTTTCTACCTATGTGAATATTTACCTTTACATGTAAAAACAGAAAACTCTATCTTCTAACAGTAAAATATATTTACTTTGGAAAGATAAATTGGAAACGAATGTCACTTTTCGATCCATCTGCTATGGACATTGACGGCATCCTTTGCTTTACGTTTTAACCAGTCATTGCGTGATCTAACTTCGTAGTAAATAGATCAAATGTTGCGCTTGTTTCTAATTTAGTTTCCAAAGTAACTACATTTTACTGTCCTATTGATTCTTAAAGCCATGACCAACTATGTTATTATTATAATTATCAGTATTTAATTCATCTCACAATAGTTATGTTTTTTACATTTTGTTGTATGTCACGTTCATATTATTTAGTGTATTTTTCTGAAGTGAAAGGGATAATAAAGGTAGTACGATGCTGACAAGATGTCAGAAAATTGCGGATTTGCTTCCAAGAATTTTTTAGACTCTGTGAGTTTAAATTTCATTAATAAACAATATAAGAACTTTTCTTTATTTAGCTCAATACATCACTTTAAATTATTTAGTGTGTGACATCTATGAATGTGAAAGGGAAAAATAAAACAGAATTACAAGTTACTAGTTTTATCTAATCTAATCTAATTCAATTTTCTTATATAGCGCATTCCATATAACTATCACAATGCACTTTACAAAGTACAGACTCAAATTGAAATAGGTCTTAAGACCTGATTTAAATGCCTGGAATGTAGCGACACTCTGCAGATACGATGGCAGAGCATTCCACAAGTTTGGGGCACAAATGGAGAATGCTCTGTCACCATAATAAGCAGTATTGCTGAGTAGTTGGTGTAAGTAAATTTTAATATAATGTACTACTAAAGGATAAGACTAGCTGGATTAAACCTTACTATCATAAAGTATCTCAAATGAATATTCATGAACTCTGTTTATAGTAAAACTTCTATCAGGAGAATCTTGGAAGCAAAACCCAAATTTTCACCAATGGACATCAGCGAAAATCTGAGATTCACTTCCAAGGAAGTTTTTGACCGCAAGTAGAATTTTTCATTTACAAAACATCAAGCACTTACTAGGTTTTTATTTTACAGTTGATTGTGGATAGCTAGCATTAGAATGTACGGTTCTCCATTCAATGCATTTCAAGTTAGCATATCAGTTCGTTTCATAACACAAGTTAAAATAAAAACCCAGTGAATACTTCAATACACTGACAGCAATTACTCTCACCTCCTTGTCTATGTGTTTTAGGGTCTGCATATAAATGTGCTATTCTTCCTGTGTTGAAGGTACTTGCTCTTCTAATAATACCATGTACCTATGAAAACAAAATGTTTAACAAAAGTGTGTAGTTACACTATAGAATAATGAAATGATCAGGGTTAGCCACACAAGTATTATTATTTCTTCACCTGTGTCCTAAGACCCCATCTCCTATTGGATCCCTAACTTTCTAACTGTATTATCATGACAGTAAAAATACATAATAATAATTACATATTGATTAATTAGTCACTTAGCACAACCACTTTCAGATAACCATTGCAATTTGATGAATGGTTTGATCATGTGATATGTGATAGTGTTCCGTGCATAACCATGTTCTCATAGTATCGAAACAAACTAAATGAGGGAATCATCAGAAAACTATTAAACTCTTAACTACACTGTGATAGTGTCCAAGATGAACTTTAACCCTTAAAGCCGACACCCTATATTTTAGGGTGTAATTATATAGAGTTACAGAAACCAAGTCATTACAACATAAAGGGTTAAGGATACTCTGGCTTGTCGGAAATGTTACAAATCAACTTGAATTAATATTGTAAACTTCTCATTAAGTTTTGCAATTGTCAATCAAGGTGTGAAGATCATGTGGAAAATGTTAACAGATGTGTAACTCAAAATTCTCATGTTTGACAAACAAACTAGTAATTATTGAACAATGAAATATTCCTCATATTGTGATGGTCAAGTACAGTCAGAAAGGTTGTAAATTTTAAAACACTTCACATTCTTTATTGTTCAAGTTTGTTCACATACTTGTATCAAGTTATTTGTAAAGATAAACACATTCACTAATCTCGTTTCCCCTCATGATATATCATATGCTTCTTTAACATTTCTGAAATTGTTTATTAGAGTCTAGTGACTGTTTTGAAATACTTGTGGTTAAACCTAAAATATTTCTCTCCTCCTATTTCTTGTACAGTGACCACTGATTCACCCCTACAATGTTTGTTAACAGTGTTGCAGCCAGAGGGGGGTTTTGGTCATTTGACACACATTTTTTTGACCTGACCCACAATTTTGGAAGTGAAGGGTCATAGATGAGCCACACTAAAATTGTATGCAGATATGTTTAGCAACATGACCACACCTACATGTATAGCAACAGCCAAATGATTGCGTATATTGCATAGATAACAGGGCTGGATAGACAACTGCATAATCATTTGAAACAAATATCTAGCATGGATCAGCATGTCGGTAAATATTTTTACAAAACTGTACAGTTGTGCTACAATGCCATTGGGGCTTTTTTTTTATAATGTCCCCAAAAAATTTATGATGACCCAGAAAAATGAAAGTCTCGGGGCACTATGTCCCACTCTTTCAAAAGGCTGGCTGCAACACTGTTGTATATCACATTCAGTATATAGGTCGGGTCAATTTTGTCAGATTGAAATGCAGTAAAATTCTAATATTTCAAAGTACACTAACACTTTATCTTGATTATGTGTTGACCCTTGACCTAACTTATAATAGTATACAAGACAAAATGAGTGTTTTGTTGCATTTCTTACCTCATACCCTTTGTCTATGAGAAATTCAGCAAGATATGACCCATCCTGGTAGGAGAAATAAGCAAAACAACCAAATTAGATTCATTCATCACCATAGCAACAATTCAATACACAATGACTGTGGAAAAGGATGAAGATTTATGCTACCTGCAGCATCCATACGTGGGTTGGCTAATTCAAGATATCGCTAACTTTAACCAGTTTTGAAAACCAAACAAGCAAAAAGAAGTGTGATTTGAAGGTTAGTGAGGGACTGTATTGGTTATGTGTATCCAATAATCTCCAGTTACCCCAACATTGTTCACATATTGTAGATCAATAGTAGTTTATATAAGTCAAGATCATTTAAAATGTGAATATTAAAATCTGTCAGTTTTTGTTCACACAAAGTACGTTCATAGAACATTTGATTTAATCTTTGTATCAGCAAATGGTGACAAGTTTCGTTTGAAAATAATTTTGAATTTATTTTTTCAAATACTGACATTGCGATCCCTTCAAAATGAAATTGATTTTTGTTGTTTGATTTTTTAAAATTCATTATTTCGACAATTTTGTGACATTAAAATTACAATTACAGAAGAAAACATGAGACCTGTCTGTGATGTATTTAGCCATTTTATACAGCATTTGTTAGTAAGTAGAAATATGACTGAAATACTGAAGTGATGAAACTTGGAATCTTTGATGTCTCACTCTACAGTACACGAAAGATGTTAAAATGTCCTGTCACATTCTAAGTGATCAAGGCCAAGACAAAAACCCCACCCCTCCCCTGAATGAATTTCACTTCAACCTTATATCAGAAACGTACTTTATCCACACCCATGGAAAACAAAAAACAACAATTGTGATTCAGATCTCCTTCATAATATATCTTTTGTTCTCTCAATTAGAAAACAAAGAGACAGGAATTCACTCAATAGTGAAACAATACAAGTAGGGGTGAGTCACCTCCAAAGGCTAATCTAATTAACATAACAATAGACAACAGTTACATGTACACAGAGATTCAAGCATGGCAAAATACAAAATGTAAATACTTAGTCCTAAAATGGTTTGAATTGATACATTCTTCTGTGAGATACATAAACTTTGTTAGTATAACTATTCTACATAGATTGAAATAAAGTTTGAGAAGAGAATTTGATTGAATACACTACTAATCCTAAGTCAATTAAACCTCATCAGTATAATTACTCCAAGATTAAACCATGGATGTATCTGCAGACAGACAGACGGACAGACAGACTGACAGAGAGACAGACAGAGAGACAGACAGACAAACAAACAAACAAACAAACAGAAACTCATGTTTGAGGTAAGAAAGGAAGGCATGCCGAAAAGTACATTACTAATACTATAATGTATTAGTCCTGTTAGTGCAACGGGTGTAAGGGGTTGGATTCTGACAATGTCCCTGGTGGGAGAGAGTTGTTGTCAGAATCGAACTCCGTCTGCAGGCAGGACTGATAACGTAAGAAAAATGGAATGGATCTTACAATGTTTTAGTAGTATGCCACTTATGTAGTCAAAATGTTCATTCTAGAACGGTGTCATTTTTTTAACAACCTCTTTTCTGAGCTAGCCCACCCATATGCAGTCCTGCTTGCAGGCGGTGCACGCGTTACGCCAAGGAAGGGGCGACTTACTCTGTATGCAAACAGGACATTGTATTATGCCACGTAGTCGTAGTGAAACAACTGTGACAGCTTGGTATTGTTCGTATAAACATAAACGCAGACACGCCGGTCTGTGTACGTACGTATGTACATGTACGGAAGTCACAGACACAACTGAACGATTTTCGGCACTTTTAGAAGCGTTGGCAACTTTAATTTTAGCAAGTCAATATAATGGCGCGTTTACGACCTCGACAGTCGTCGTATAAACTTTCGTAACCATGACAATACGCACAGAGTGTCAGACGCCGGGCACAGGCTCGAGACTTGATAATGATATTGAAGCCGGCCGGTGAGTTGAGAGGCGAGGCGAGCATGTGTGGCACAACATTCATCATATCTAGTCATCTAAAAAAATGTAGCTGATAATTTGATGATACACGTAACCTCTCTGTTTCCTTACCTGCCCAGTAATTCCAGTGATAAGTGCCACTTTTCGATCCTTCCACGCATCTTCACCATCTCGTAACTTCACTGCATCAGCAATGCCCTGAAAAGCCGCCATGTTTGAAATACATTAATATTAAACATTGCGATCTTTCTGATTGGTTTTTCAGAGAGGTCAAGGGTCAAAAGTAGGTCAAAAATTGAAGTCGTTCATTTGCCGATAATTTATCAAAATAAGTCGTATGAAGTATTTTCAAAGCTCTTCGAGATAGTTCAAAACAATTTTTCCTATTTCTCTAATTTTCCTTATCTTGTTTTGAAACGGGCGCACAAATACTTAGTGACATACATGACCAATCAAACTCAGTGATGTCGGACGTGTAGTGACATGGTAACCGCATATTATTTGCATAATATTAACTACGATAGCGTCTTTCCCCGTGGACATGTCTGGGCAAGCACGAACATGCTGCTATTTTTAGACGGTTGGCCCCTACGTCATGAAGATATTTGAATAACAAAGTGAAATTTATGAACTCAACCAATCGGCGTGCTGTTTACCGGCCTAGTACGGCGGACTGCATAATAAGATACATGTTCATTCACAGTACAAGCATGAATCGAAGAAAATGTCCCGGCAATTTTTACTATGCGACGCCGGGACTTCGCTGCAATATTTGCTAGAACATGGACGATAGCAGCGCTATAGAAAGCTTTCTAGAGCCATTGGATTTGATGCAATATTTGGAAATTTTCCAAACCAAGGGTTATGACAGGGAGACGGATTTCAGCACTTTGACGGACGTGGACCTGGATGAGCTCGGGATTACGGACGATGATCACCGGGGTATGATACTCCATGCAGGTACGTGTAATATAAAATTCTGTACTGATAAGAAAGTATGTCTTTGCACATTCTCTCATTCTATCATAATTGGATTGAAAACACGACCTCATTTAGACGCAGACGACAAGTTTCTTGAACATTTTGGAGAGTCATTGCATTGAGCGAAGAGGCCAGGGGAATCCCCATAACCTCATTAGTAAACAAAACGTTGGTACAACGTTTAAAATCTCTGAATGCCAGGGTCAAGATCAAATCAACGTCTTTCGTCTAGAATTCAAACTAAACGTGAAACTTTTTGGAGTTCGCAGTTTCTTTCTTACTCTTTACACCCCTAAAGATTTTGTTTTCTTGAAACGTCGAAAGGGTGAAACACCGGGGACTTTTTGATGAATAAGCGTATACAATATCCACACACTTGTAGGCCAAAGAAATGAAATCGAAAACAAGTCGGTAAATAAGCTTACATGTCCAGTTTTTTTTTCGTGTTTTTTTTCGTGTTAGCTTATATCTTTATATATTAAGGGATGTGTGTAGCCTCTAGAGAATCGTCCAATTCAACAACTGAATTTTTTGGTATATGGAAGTTATTCGGAGTTTTTTGTTAGATGGAAAAACACCACTGTATTTTAATGTTGTAGAGGAAATACATCTAGGATATGTCCCTACTATTAAATACCACGGCTCATGTTATCGGTTATAACTCGATGGTATTTATTATACACAACTGAGTCAAATTGCAATCACTCGTGATATTCTAGCAAATTGTATTTTTTTGGCTTTCATAATTGTTGATGACTTCCACAACAAAACCGACAGTTTAAATAATATGGCGAGACTGGCCAAAAGTCCCCTTTGAGTAAATTGCTTAATTTAACTTCTTAGTCACCGTCTAGCTACATTTAAAATTATTGTGCTCTCAGGCTCAGCTTTCACCCAAATTGCTTGGGTGAATCTTCTGCAACCCCCCTCCCCCCTTTTCAATATGGCCATGCAGATTTCTAAGTTCTGTAGAACTGTAACTGCCTTGCATACAATATGATAAAGCACCAGCTTATATTCTCGCTAGCCAGCGCACGTTTTTTGGCTGACGTAATGAGACCCGTGGTTTACAAGATGATGACGACGACGACGACGACGACGATGGTATATCATAATCAACGTATTAAACCTTGTACCCATCCCAGGATTCGATGATTCACAGCGCGGCACTAGTTGCCGTAATGATAATAAAATATTGTTTGTTTACCATGTCGTCCACACTTACTTATTAACAAGGTAGGGAATCCCCGTGCCCTGGGGTCACTTAAGGTCATAGAATGATTTACACAGACCTGTGCCAGGATCAATAGGAACGTGCGTCACTAGACAAGACTACCCCCACGTGTACTGTGTAAGTTCTAGAGTCACTTTACATTTTACGGTACCATCGGAGCAGAGAGTCTACTGTTCAATTAAAGCGTCCTACACCTGCCGTTGGGGGAGGTTTTTTTCTTCACTTTTCTGACCATGTTAAACACTCATGATTATGTTTTAGGAATTCTTTATATACATTAGAAATGACTTATTTTAACATTCAGCAGTGTCTCTATTGCCTTTATCCTATTTATACATTGTAAATAGTTTTTGAATTAACTTGTTTACAAACCTATAATTAGGGTTTCATGTTGATTCGTAAATAAATCAACGAATACACAAATTTACACATTTAGGACAAGAAAATACCCGTGTGTAAGACAACCTATTTTCCTTAGTATAACGAATCCATCGAACTAATACCCGGGGGGTTGTAGTGACGTCATCGAAAATCAATCATATTTTCGCCACGGTCCCAGGTCGATAAACGAATCATGAGAAACAATGAAAAAACCTACAATTATTCTAAACATTGTTTCTCCTTGCATATAGTTCTGTAATCAACAGTAATTAACATCGATAAAAAAAAAACAATTTCTAACCCGTGTCCAATATTTCTTTTGTTTCAGCTGAACATTACGAGTTATCAGACCAGTACAAAGTATACCAATTTTTAAGAGACCACGAACTGGACTATTACTATAAGCATTTTATCGATAGTGAATATACTTGTCTGGACACTCTTTCTAGAATGGACGTCAACGAAGACACTTTAGATGATTTAGAAATCACATTACCCGGGCATAAAAAAAGACTACAATTAGCTGGTAAGAATTTTTTTTTTTCATTTTTATTTCATATCCGTTCCTTTTGTACTTAGGGTCTATTTTTTATTTGTAAATTGTATGAGCGGAAAATGAAAGATCCGTTCAAACTTGTTCTTGTGGTTATTGTTTGGAGACCGTCCGACGGTCATTTAGTCCGGAACTCAGTTACGAATATTCAAACAAAATCGGAAACGGGTTAATTTACGCGCTGGTATCACGCATGCGCTTTCAACAGTTCTTTGTTCATTTTCTTTGTACATGGCAAGTACGAGCGGACCAAATCGGATGTAAGCTTATAGAACACAAATAAAGGACAATAAAAGTGTGATTGAGATATGGGAAAACTTGTATTTCTTTTCAAATATGCTATTTTTTCTCAACTTTGCTGATTCAGACCTTATCCTTTGTCCTTCATTTCAGTTTCCAAACTAAGAAAGAGACGGAGACTAAGTGATGAGGAGGCAGAATCTCCCGTTGCTATTGGTTACTGGGGTAGGCCTGCAGCTCTTGAAGATGCCAAGTACGACTTTCTGTGTCTACGATCGACGATCAAATCAACTAAAGCTAATACCCCATCGTTTGAACTCGGTAGGTTTTACTATATCCACTATTGTGATTAAAAAATATCCCCATCACTTCCAGGACGCTCTGTAGTAACTGATACTACAAAGTTACTGTACATGTCAGAGAAGTGAGACTAAATAGAATTGACACTGTCGTAAATCACAGCCTCTTTTACGGCACTGTCTAAGACGTACAGCCAAGAGGTTTATTTGGCAGTGTCGCAGAAGAAGTAACAGCTCTAGTTTGCGAGAATAAGAATTGAAGGTGTATGTCAAATGACGGGGAAGTAGGGGGGGGGGGGATGGAAAGTATGAAAACTGTATATCCCGGGATCAATTTACAATGTAAATCATTGAAACGTTTTGTGCTGTTGTTCATACAGTTAAAACTCTCTTTTCAGTTATGAACACGTTTCAGTTGTTTGGGTTGCCGCAGTGCATTGCAACAATATTCACTCGTTGGATTGTAAAAAATAAAATTAACTCAACAATCAACCAATGTGGATATTTATTTATAACTTATCATCGGTTTAACGTAGCCAGGATTTACTTCTTTTACTGCCCCCATTGAGTGCTTCGAAAGTAACCAACTTTCTTTTTCTAATCCGATTAGAATTCATGGTAGATTCCGGAAGTGACGTTGTAACAGTACGACAAAGCATTTTGGACCAATTAGATTTGGAATTAATAGGTACCATTCAAAGTCGAGGTGTACATGCAACGGTCGAAAAGCAGCTGTACAAAGCTGTGCTGGGAGTTGGAAATTTCAACATTGAGATCGAGGTAAGAGACGGTTGATTTTTTACATTTAAAATGAAAAAATAAAGTATGTGATGGCCAAAGTTGATGATGATGGTGTTGTTGTCATCATTATTTAAGGAAACGTTTATTCATAATCAGACCCTGTTACAATTAAAAACTAAAAAAATGCATGTAAGGGTAGCAGACTCAGGTGAAAGCATGGGGTACTCAACTGTGCAATGAAATGTTCAGTATAAAGATGTAGAAAGGTTCTATAGTTACAATTATCGGTAGTGACAAAGTGTGTAGACGGACGGGTTTTGCGTTGAGACATACAAATTCTCATTGTTTTCGTGAAAGAGAGTTCTTCTGATCGAAAAAAAGGTGAAAAGGGCGAAAAATATTGTAATAATGTCTGCAGACATAATCATCATCATCATCATCATCATCATCATCATCATCATCATCATCATCATCATCATCATCATCATCATCATCATGATTAATTTCACATGCACCTAATATTACATTCGGAATGATGTTAGTAATGTTTCTTTGTTTATACTCCAGGTAATGGCAGAACCTTATGAATCCATTGGCAACCGCGTGTTACGTCACTTCCGTCATTTCATCGATCTAAATCGTCATATTTGGCTTCAGGGACAAGCTTTAAGTTCACCCTCTGTGAGCTCAATGACATTCCATGGTGAACCTTCTACATCTACAAGTACAAGTGCAAGCATTCCAGAGACGCCATCACTGAGTCAAGAATCGACAACAACATCAACAAGTCAATCACGTGATTCAACAAGCTTGGCGAGATCCCGATCGAGTCAAAGCGAGCATAGGGAAGACACCCCCGGTGGTGACGGCTCCACTGCCGAAAAATCATGACATTAAATAACTTTTATACTGTAAATATGTCTGTAAATAAGCATTTACATTTCATTTCGTGAGGAAAGCGACTTTATTTATATAACTGAACGATGAAACGCACAAAAAGAAGAGAGAGGACACAAAGAATTCACAAGTGTATTTTCCTACCATTGAGTGGATTATTTGCCAATCTTTGACTTTTTATTTGAACATGATATTTGACATGCGTTTTTTTGTAAATAACAATACGTGTAGATCAAGATTTTAATTTTCACATATTTTGATGAAATTTCAAATACTTCCCCGGCGGATTTTAAAATACCATGTTTTGAAATGTATACATGTATTAGAAATGACATAATCATGTGAATGGATCATTCCACTAAGATTTTAGCAATGGAGTCAGTAATAAATATTTTTTACTTACAACTACTAACTTGGACCCGTTTGTATATTTCGCCCTGAGTATTATATGAGACATGGAAAAAAATTGCTATATTTTTGACATGAATTCGATGTCAAAGGTCGTGACCTTCATCTTCAGTCTATATTGACTACACATACACTTGGCTACAGTAGAAGCCCTAACTGTCAGATTCTCGTGGTACTTTTTAGACACATTTGTTGATCTCCTTCTAAAAGTGAAATTGTTCACTGAATTTAATTTCCTAGAAAATACTATTTGATTCTTTTTTCCACGGCCAAAGAATTCCATCTTAGTCAGACAGAAAGTGGTATACGTAATCATTTTGAAGTCATTACTTATACTGTAATCTCGGTCTTAAGTTAGTTGGGATGTACCAAAAGTTGAGATGAAAATATTTTTAAAATTACACTTTTTGCACACAATTTGGAACATAATAAAAATATAAATTCCTTCTATAGAAAAGTAAATAAAAAGTGCAACATACCAAAAAAAGATATTTTTTTACACACCATTAAGCATGATATTAAGAGTAAAATTACAACATTACTTCTGCAGAAAAATACAATTGAACATGTTCACTCAATAAGTCTGATTGAATGGTTGGAAAGCCTTTTTAAGTGCAGGACAATGGCAAGTAAACCCATCACAATACCATGTGATGTATGTTTGTTGTAAGTATCACACTGACTTCACTGAGTATACCTGTAGGCCCGTCATCTTTTCTTCAAATACTGCCATTGTGTATGTATGGAAAATTGTAACTAGCAAATGAAGAAGTACTTGCAGGAATAAACCAGTCCTAAGAGTTTAGTGTGGCAGCTCTGTTTACTGGTAAAAAATCATACACTGTTGCGCTTTAGCACCCTTCTCCCCTCTCCCCCGTGTCTCTGTGGCAAATTAAGAGAGAGAGAGAGAGAGAGAGAGAGAGAGAGAGAGAGAGAGAGAGAGAGAGAGAGAGAGAGAGAGAGAGAGAGAGAGAGAGAGAGAGAGAGAGGGAGAGAGAGAGAGAGAGAGAGAGAGAGAGAGAGAGAGAGAGAGAGAGGGAGAGAGCGGGATGTAGTACCATTCCGTGGCAGATGGAATATTATTCTGGATAAAGTAAGCTATGATTCAAAACATGATATCTTTATTCTCATATTTTCGATAAGTTTATAATCGTTTTATCCTCATGTACAGCCAAGAAACTAAGTCCCTATTGAAAATACAGTTAGTGTTAATTATTCATTTACTACACTTCATCAATGACTATATACAATTGACACAAACAGTAGAAAAATACAAACCAATATTAAAGGACAGACAGACGTGACTATACAAATAGAAATTTAGACGTATGCAATTGTACAAATAGAAAACTTGTAAATGACAAAGTGATAAAAAGTATAAATAATAGAAATGGCTGCCGGCCAAGTAAATGGTATATTATAACAGACTAACAGGGGGTACGGCACCTCTACTTAAATCAAACCAACACATCAAAAACATGACTAAATGTAATTATTTAAATTAATTTAATTCAATAAAAACACAGACGAGTACGTGATAAAATTACTACCAAAAGCATACTAGATAATTTTACAATTTCGACAAGGTGTTATTTTTATTGGTCTTTTGTATAGGAGTATAGAAAGTAGACAGACGAAGTAGATGTGACATCAAGCTTAAAGGAAACCTAAATATTAGTGGTCTGAGATCAATGGTATGAAAGAAACACTGCCAATTTCATAACTGTCTTCTCTATAACGTTTGTCAATTGACGTCACAATGACACCAATCTCTAAAGTAAATCGTTATTGTCTCGAGAGACTCGATTGTTGCCGGCCGGTAGTTTAGTTTTTAATGTTTGACTGAACTAAACACCTACGTAACCACATGGAGTTCGTTTTATATTAATCCAATCAACAATTCAATGAAAGGGTGATATGTGAGTATTAAGAATCAATAAATCGATTATGTAAACAATTGATCGTCGTAATATTGAGGCGAGAACGGACTGGCAATTGACTCCATTCATGGTGATCGATCGAAATTGGGGTTAAATTTATAGCTGAGAATGGCTGGAGAAGTGAAAGAGGTACTTTGGACGAAAGTACTTCTATTTCTGGTGTTTGCGAAAATGACGAATTAAAATTAAAGTGTGTCGTCGGACCCCCCCCCCCCCCCATCCCCATAGACATACATTGCGTAAACACCACTCCATGCATCAAAATCTTCCCAGGCCTTTGTCTAAACGATACTTCACGTATCATTAAGTTTAATTAAAAAAGCGAAATTGCTTAAAGTATCTGATTATCAAACACATTCTTTGGTCACAGTATTTACTTAAAAATAAAGGGGTGGGGCGGTAGAAGATGTAATTTTGTTACGTCTATTTCACCAACTTCTACAGTGATAAATTGTGTCTAGGAATGGCTCAGTGAATTTTCATCAGGAATACTGATATCATAAATGAAGTTTGATGATAATGTTTCGATTCAATTATCAATTATTTCGGTACTTTTATTGTGATCGACCGCGTATATCACATAATGTACCGATTCAGTACGACACTGTTTATTATTATTACATCGATTTAGCCATAGAGAAGTGTTTTGTGCGAAATTCACGCCGGGGAGAGTGGTGGGGGGTTATACCTAGTCTTCAATCAAACTAGATACCCGATCATCACTAATACTGTTATGACAGTATTTCACCGAAGGAGTGACACGTGACCCACGTGACATTCAGCAAATTGTTCTGTTACTTGGGATGACTGCCATCAAGTACTGAACTGTTCGCGTAATAGGTTATTGTCACATAACTGAACGCAACAAGTGATGGTTCAAGTTTTAAAGCCGGCTTTTCATTCTAATGCAAACGAAGTTGTACAACCATCCAATCTTATGTAACTCTTTTTAAAGAATACAATAAACCAGTGCTAATAGCAGTATAAGGCCACTCATTGTTTGTTTAATTCATGTAAGCACTGTCTTACAATACTTTAACATTAAAAATAATGGTTGAAATAACAGTTATTTCCATCTATGTACGAAACTCAGCGACCAAACATGAAAAAAGACATTTTGGCAATTTTTTTAAAGTCGGTTTCATCGAGTTCTGGGCGTGGTCCTTCGATCCAATGTTTCACAACTTACAAGTTACATGAATCACTGTCATCCACAGAACAGTAAATGCCATCACTAGTGAAGTCTCAAAGTGTTACTCTCATAAACACGAGTACATATTCAACGGCGACAATATAGACACCCAACACTGTTACAGAATTTATCCAACCGGTGACGACTGTTTTTTTTAAGAATATAAATCCCCCACTGTCGGGTGTGTACACGTGGCGTTGTCCTTAAGACCTGCGCAAAATATCCAACACCTACATAAAACACGAAAGTTTTCCGTTCGAATCATCGAGCACGTTGTAAAGCAAGGCAAAGAAGTGAGACTTACCGCTATTCGCCACTTCAGCATACTGAAATCATTTGACGGTATTGACTCCATTGAATTGCTTTCCAGTCGCTCTAAAACTACACTCTCTTGTTAATTAGCGAGCATTTATTAGGTTAACTACACCAGTTGAAATGCTACGAGACAATAATTATTCAAATACGTGGGTTCATTTCAACTGTGGAGATGCAAATTAGTGAAAACAACACGCAACAGCTGCATAGCTAATTGAATTGCCACGAGACAGATTTTTAGGGTCAGTTGTCATGTCAGTTGTGTGTAAACAGAGAAACCGGTTACGTTGGCAACAGTGGCAGGTTACTGAGGTTAAATCATCAGTATTTCTGACTATTATCCATTGATAAAAAGGTAAACAGCTATACTGCATATAACATATCTATAATAATAACAATTATTATATTATTAATTCAAGAGACCTGTGAACGATTGAAATAAAAATACTGGTTATCATTTGAACCTTAGCAAAGTACTAGAATGTACAATACTTTTTATGTGCATCTAACTAGGTGGGCCAACTTTACTTGTTTTACCTTCTAAAGTACGCCATTGTTTTGTGACCAAGGTCATAATACTGTCAGTTCACGTGTACACAGCCGATGTTATCCGTACATAAGTTCATCAGGTTGGATAAAACACAGCAGAAAATATAGTTCTTGTTACACGACCAAGGCATCTGATCATTTATGAGTAACCTTTTGCCTAGTTGTTCAGGTTAACAGGCTTTGTCAAACTGTGCGTTTTGCTAGCTTTACCGCTAGGCGGTGATGATGATGATAGTTTGCGAATTGCTACAACCACGACCTCTCGTAGTTTGAGGTCGACATGATGAAATGCATGGTTACTTCCAATTCAAGCTTAGTTGTATGCGAGCATTTATACCCTGCTGGTTTTCCGTTCTACGCCATGGCAACGCGTGTCTACGACACTGGTAGTTGGATTATGAGTCAAAACGTCCAGATTTGCTAATATTATCCCCCCACCTTTGTCTTAACATTTATCATGTACAGGTATAATCGCATTATTCTCCAATGTTTTTCTTTCAACCGGAAAATACTCGTGACAAAAAGGGTATCTCTACGAGTCACAGACTAATAACTAGTATTTCCTCGGACGATAGAAAATTGGTGAATAATATCTAAATATACAATAATTTATGATTAGAATATATATCTCAAGATGAAGTATTCTCATATTTTGAGATTTCTATTTTTATAGGTAATGATTGGGTCGGACATATTTCATATTTGTAGCAACTTAGGACGTCACTTGGTCTTATGGCCCGTGGAGAACTGTATTGCAAGGCCATTTTATGAGAAATGCAAGTATTACCATAATTTGAAGACTGAACATTACAAAATACAACATAAACTGTGTGGAATATTTCAACGCGTTCTACTAGTAGTATATACTTAGCTGCGTGGATTATCTGTTTATTTTTATTTTGCAGTTCAACTAGCCTTTTCTAATATGGAGTACACTTTTCAGTTGTGTTACCTATGTTTATTTGTTTTTTGGGTTTTGTTTTTTTGAATTTTTTATTTTTATTATTTGTTAAATCGAAAGTTCCTAAAGTATGTTGTTTGCTAATTTTTTTTGGAATTCAGAATTCCGAAATCCCTTATCGGATCAGTTTTTAATTGAGAATCCGAGGTTGCGTAGTTCTGATATTATATTATATTATATTATATTATATTATATTATATTATATTATATTATATTATATTATATTATATTATATTATATTATATTATATCATATCATATCATATCATATCATATTATATCATATCATATCATATCATATTATATTATATTAGATTAGATTATATTAGATTATATTAGATTTGATTAGATAGGATTTGAATATATATCTCTAACATCAACACAACACAACACAACACAACACAACACAACACAACACAACACAACACAATACAACACAACACAACACAACACAACACAACAGAAAACAACACAACATAACATAACATACAATTATGATAAAATAAAATAAACATAAAAGGTTTCACAAAATTTTTTTTTTTTAAATATTAGAACCGTATTTGGAATCCGAGGTTGCGACTCTCTATGCGACACTCAAAATTGCACTGAGATGACGGGTGAGAACATTACCAGCATGCAATAGAACATATCATCTACAACCTAGTACCTGTCATTATTAAAAGAGCTCTCTTGAGGAAGAGATCGGTTTCTTGTAGGTTTACTTTACAGCATCTGGACTTCACCGACATTTGCGAGGTTACGAGCATTTTTTTCAAGTGCACGAACTCAGTTTACTTTGAAATGTACACATTCCTATGTTAACCACAACTACTCAACCATAACTACAAAATAACCAACTTTTAATAAATTAATTACTTAAATCTGGGATAATCTGATAACTGATGACTGTAATATTCGTTATAGAGTTTATATATTTCATTTACGTGTAATATTGTTCTAACAGTGGCACAGCTCGTCGTTCATTTCACAACCACTCTTGTGTAGCATTTAATGGGGTACAGGTCCAATAAAGAAATCATGTGTTTCCGTTAACCCGACCTACTCTAGTTCAAACCCTTGACCCTAAGTATTTTTTTACACTCTCAAGTAAAACAGTGAGAATTTTCTTCTATTTCCGTGTAAATGTTCTTATCAAAGTATCTTTGGTCAAAAAACTCGCATTCGAGAAAAATCGAGAATAAAGTTGAATTGACACAATACAGTCTGCGTATTGTGCTCGTCTACTTCACATATAATTGTCATCATTTACACCTTGCTAAATAATCACAGAAGTATTGCTATCAAGAGTGTATTGTGTTAAGGTTGAATCAATTTCCCAACAACAAACATACACAAAAAAGGGCGGGGAATAAACGAAATTCCGACCTACCGACCCCATTTTCCGAAGCAATGTTATCGAAATCATTTTTATATTATACCATCTAATAGTTAAATACTTTCTTCAGACTCTTTTCTGCCAAGTTTGACTAAACTTACCCCGTTTTTAAAAAAGAAAGGAAATAAGAAATGCTACTGACTAAAGTAAATTGTTACAATTTGTTTGGACGACTATGATGAAAAGGTGAACACATTCTATTTTTTTTCGGATTGATAACTTTCGGATTGAAATGAAATCACAGCTAGCTTTGTCAGAGCAAAAAAAAAGGGGCTTTCCTTGTCCAACTCACCTTAATTTTCATTTGCAATGCCGTCTGTCCTTCCATGTTGGATTTTAAGATGTAGATATTGTAATATATACAAGTATGAAATGTACACGTATATGATGACACTGTCATCAATCGTTACCTCTCCACGTATATAAAACAACGCGTGTTACACTATGAAACTAGAATTTTCAAACAGGTTACCCTAATCGCCATAATCCATCAACACGCACATTAGGTTTTAAAAATAATGTATGTCCGCTGCCATGGCAACATGTAATCGTTTAACTGTTATATACCATTAGTGACAGTGCCGACTTTTCTCAACATTTTAGCCCTTAGCCCCAACAGTACAAAGACTTTAGCTCTTTAATGGCGTATATCCACGACTTACAACATCGATACTTTTTCAAGGCTCTCTCATTCAATGAGTGCTCGAAATACATTCTAATATAATGCCATCGTGGGCGATCCTGGTGTAGGCAGTCCTGGTCTATCTATGAGTAGACATTGTCTGTTCCAAAACCAGATAGTAAACTAATGACTCCGTTACCTAAAGCTCAGACCCCTCTATAGAAAATAGTGGTGTGAGCTTAAAAGTATCTTGTCCAAAATGAAATACTATGCAGCCTTTATTGCCAAATAAGATTGCTTGCTTCTAACAATGTGTAGCTTTCGCTAACAAAAATCTATATATCTCAGTTTTGTTTTGCAATAGGCAACATGATAGTCACGTGACCCCAAGAGAGCAATATACATATTAATGTTAGTGTTGTATGACATATCCTGATACCATGATAGTACCGTACATTAAATTAGAATGCTTCAAAATATGTCTTATATCTGTAATACCTAGTATGTACCAGCAGGGAAAACATACTTCTTCTTTTCTGCAAACCTTTGACTGCCTTAACTTTATGTCATACGAACTCTTTCACCTATAGACTACTATGTTTGTTAAGGTAGTGGTCAATGCTGTACATTGTACACTTTAGCTTCTCGTCAAGGGTATATGTTTGGCAACCATCTATACGAACATGTTCAGTGCAATATGTTACGGCACACTTCTCAGCATCACAGTTGATTTATGCAAGTATCTTTTGTACACTTTACGAGTATTCGACGCAAATCAAAGAAATACTGTTCTGCGACATCGACAGCTACAGTTTTTAGCAGCCTTTGCTTGACAATATAGAACTTTTTGCACTTCTGTCATAATCTAGGCATATCACCATTAATGTCATCAACATTAATCAAAGGTCGTAGTAAGAAACGTCAAAAAGAGTTTCGTAACGACTAGAAAAGGTCATACCAAACTGTAGACGAAACATACCAAACAAACAAACAAACAAACAAACAATCAATCAAACAAACAAACAAACAAACAAACAATCCGAGATGTAAACGTAGCCTTCGTCCAATCACATTGGCGAAGGTAATATAGGAAGATATGTCTGAATGACAACGTATGGTATTCATGACAACCTTTAACCATCGTTTATATGAACGGATCAAAGACGTGACATATATGGGGGATTAAGAGATGAAATTATTGACATTTGCGTAAAGATGTATTGGAATGATATGCCAATCACACTAGATTTAAACATTGAAATACAATTTCATTACAATCCTTCGTTTGGGAAGGCTATATGGTACTACAATACCCTGGAATATGCTATGGTGTACTACAATACCCTGGAATAGGCTATAGGGTACTACAATACCCTGGAATAGGCTATAGGGTACTATAATACCCTGGAATAGGCTATGGGGTACTACAATACCCTGGAATAGGCTATAGGGTACTACAATACCCTGGAATAGGCTATGGGGTACTACAATACCCTGGAATAGGCTATATGGTACTACAATACCCTGGAATAGGCTATGGGTACTACAATACCCTGGAATAGGCTATGGGTACTACAATACCCTGGAATAGGCTATAGGGTACTACAATACCCTGGAATAGGCTATGGGTACTACAATACCCTGGAATAGGCTATGGGGTACTACAATACCCTGGAATAGGCTATGGGTACTGCAATACCCTGGAATAGGCTATGGGTACTACAATAACCTGGAATAGGCTATAGGGTACTACAATACCCTGGAATAGGCTATGGTGCACTACAATACCCTGGAATAGACTATATGGTACTGCAATACCATGGAATAGGCTACGGGGGTACATATAAACCCTGAAGTAGGCCATGGGATACTAGTAAACCCTGAAATGGATCATGGGGTACTAGTAAACCCTAAAATATGCTATGGGGGTACTAGTAAACCCTGAAATGGATCATGGGGTACTGGTAAACCTTAAAATGTGCTATGGGGGTACTAGTAAACCCTAAAAATGTGCTATGGGGGTACTAGTAAACCTTAAAATGTGCTATGGGGGTACTAGTAAACCTTAAAATGTGCTATGGGGGTACTAGTAAACCCTAAAATGTGCTATGGGGGTACTAGTAAACCCTAAAATGTGCTATGGGCGTACTAGTGTACCCTGGTAACTACATCCAAGCAGTATTGCTAAGACTAACATTTCACCTGTTGAATGTATGAAATGAATTAATGTCATCACATTACATCAGAGGTCCACACTTCATCATTTTACTCTACATGTTGCATTCTGAAATGTTTCCAATAATGTTGTATTATGTACTGGTTTGGTCATTATATATATTGCATTCGGTCAATCATTTTTAATTTCAGAAGAAAGGTCGATCACCACTGCAAACGCAGTGCGACTTTTTCGATGTCGCGACCTTAGTAGCTCTGCGGAGTGGTCTTCCCTCGATATTCTGACAAGAACTTACATTCTTGAGGTTTATCTAGAGATTTTCGACTAACTTTTCCTTTTGTTTTATTTGCTTATCTCGTTGTTTTTTCTGCTTACCATTATAAACTAGTATGTTGTGTACTAAAATAGTAACTGTCCGCAGTTGCCTCAGTTCCCAGCCCCCTATACCGTATATTTATGAATAAGTTCATTTTCGCCCTTTTCACCGTCAATATTACTTAGCAATTGTCTACCACTGTTGTCATATTGGATATACACATGTAGACTATACATAAGTGATCAGAAATAGTTATCATAATTCAAAAAAGAACAATGGATTTGTTTGTCAAAATGTTCATTTCGCAAATAATGACGGACACCCCACTCGCGACAGATGTTCTAATTTACTTACGTGGCCTTTTAATTTTCAATGACACACCCTCCGTCCAAATCACGCCTGCTGCCGCCACGTACAATATCCCGTGAAATTGGATTACATTTAACACGGTTTTAAATAATCATAGATTTTACCTACCTGTCGTTGAAATGGTATCTCTTTAAATAGTCGAATACTCTTTCTATTTTATTTTTCCTTGTACAGTGTATTTTGTCCAAATAGTCTTATCGGTTCTTTTTTTAATGACTGTCTATAAAGTTATATCAAAGCCACAGAAAGGGTGATCCGAAAATCATAAATAATTTTACCTTCCACAGACGTACTGCCAGGGCTATGATAAATTATGAAACCTACTTTAAATGTTCAAACTACATTTTAAATCCATACAGCATTGATACAAAATTTAGGAGGAAAGTTTAACTTAATCTGCACATTAGTCCACTTTTAATTCTGCCTGGTTTTTTTTTTTTCATTTTAAATGTTGCGAACTTTAACTGGACACATTAGGAACCTTCCCAGAGTAAAAAATTAAATAGCAGCTTAACTTACCCCAATTTTGTGTTCAAGTGCAGACTGTGCGTTCATCGTGAAGTCTTAAAATGGAGTATTGAAAGTACAGAGGTTTACTATTACAGCGTACTGTTGTCGTTGATGGGATCCACGTATATGAACTGAATTATGGGTATCTGAATTGAGTATAACAGCTAACAGGTTGTATCATCATAATCCCTCTTCTCCTTGTACAACGAAAAGTGATTAAAAAAACAGTTGTTACCATGACAGCGGCAACTCTAATATATCATAATATTACAACGGATGTCACAATTTGAACTGGGAATTACAAATGACAAAACTTTACTAATATAACAACAATCATTATCGTACTATTTCCTGGGAACACTGAAATTCTTCTTCATGGCAAAATTTGGAAAGAATGTAAGTAACACCGATATAATTAAATGCCACTTTTCTAAAGGCTAAATCCGTTGTATACGTGGAATAAATTTGCCCTGTCATTTTTTTTCAACCAAGTCATCATATCAGCATTATAAGGACATTTCTCCGGAATGGTACGGTTTTGACCAGATAATCCAATATTGTAAAATTCATACTAGATGTTTAATCGGAAAAAAAACCAATTTATTTGTGGTATATATGTATTTTGATATATTTATCATATTTGTATTAAACTACATACGTATGTACGTAAATGCATGCATAGATAGATAGATAGATAGATAGATAGATAGATAGATAGATAGATAGATAGATAGATAGATAGATAGATAGATAGATAGATAGATAGACAGACAGACAGATATATAGATAGACAGATAGATAAATATATATTTTAGATAGACAGACAGACAGACAGACAGACAGATATATATATAGATATATATAGATATATATAGATATATATATAGGTATATATATAGATAGATACTTTAGAATTTTGTTAAGGTGAGAATTGTTTTCATTTAAATTATCAAGGGGAGTTTGGAGAAGAAATTTACGACATTTAGTGTCTCTATCCAGCCAACAAATGAATGAATGTTTATGTATGTGTACAAACATGTCATATGATAATAAAAGCAGACCTGCATGCGACACATCTGTGTATACATCCATGTAAGATACGTCGTGTCGCTCCGCCCTCACCGGACTGCTCTATCGGACGTGAAAGGGACTGACCAATGAGGGCGCCCCATCACGGCGTACCTTACAGAGTACGTGTAACATCACTAATCGCTATCTTAGACATCACATTGTTTCATACCATTATTCTTTTTTCATCGTCAGTAAATTAAACTTTAAAGGTGATTCAAAATGCTCACATTCACTATCGCTAATTTGCTAGACTACATGTTTGTGAAATGCATTCTGGTTTTAAAACTTTTCAAAAGCGTCTGCAAACACCTTAAAATGATCTTTTTTCAGTCACTTCCCTTCGGATTTTAGCAAAATTTAGTTTACAACTTGTATAACATAACTTCTGGAAAAACATCTCCAGCCTTATAGTGAGCCATTTCGCAAGGGTTACTAGCATTTGACAAGTGATATTGCAATCCAGACACCTGAGGTATATATCAAAATATTCTACAAAGTATGACGTCAGTGTAGGGTTGATACACAAACACAGCCCATTTTTTTCCTGAATGAAAACTAATACAAATATAAAGGGCCTTACATATTTTGCACTGCAATCCGTTCAGAAAACGAATACAAATATACCGGAAATAGTACGATGTTGTAGCATCCTCATGCGGCTAAAATGTTGTTTCTTTTGTCTTTATTGGAACGGTTTTTTTTCCCTTCTGTTTATACAACTATACACGCCATAAGTAATCTTATATTACAATATCATCTGCAGGGTTGTCTTAAAGATTAAGTAGGTACAAATTGGATTATACAAGGTGATAATCTATAAAGTGAAGAATATGACAGATAATCGGTATAGTAGTCCACGGTTTTATGACAAATTGAATATAAGTCAATCTAATAAATATCTGATGTGGTGAATACGGTTCGATTTCTTTATTTACCTCAATGTCCTTCGTTTATTGTCGTTTTTTTCATATTGTTTGTTCCGGGGAAGGCAGCGATCACTCCCGGAACATTGAAATTGAGGTAAATAAAGAAACTGAGCCGCATTCACCATATCAAATTGAATATGAGTGTTCATTTGTAAATTGTATAAATGCCATGTATGGCAAAAATGGGTTATAATTGTGAGTTTCGAAAAAAGACCACAAAGGGGATATTTCAACAATAATAATTAAGTATGAAAACAATCATTAGAAATCTGAACACTGAGCCGAATAAACTAGTTGTATACCATAGCTTGCTTTAAAACGCAGATAAAATGAAGTAGACTGTGACGTTAGGGTAAGTGATTTTAGAATTCATAATCAAATTGATAAAATCGTTACCGGAGGCTTTATCTAGTGTGAAATTTTGAAGCGTCCTTCAGGTGTGCCCCAGGAAAGTTATAATCAAATTTAACTTTTTGTTGCAATCTGTAATTAAAACTGAATGACTGCAAGCCATTACAACTTACACGTAAACACAATCCACTCCCAGTACTGAATACGATCAATGGTTTCTTACTCTACATTAGTTTGAATCGTCGATCAAATTGACCAAACATGAAAATATATCTACAGTTTGAATGAACAAAAAAATATGAACAGTGAACGGCATCAACAGAAGGTTTCAAAACATCTGACTACGTATACCACTTTGTTAGCAGATTATTATGTTTGCAATAGTAACAATATTTTGGCATTGCAATAACATGACACGTGTAGGGCAAGACATAGAATTAGACAAGTGCAAAATTACATAACTTATACACACGTACTACCTAGCCATAATGCCTACAGCTAGCTAGCTGCCAATATCAACATTCTGTGAAAATTTGTACTTACAGGAGGTACTCAACATATATCTAGGCAACTAAGGCCTTGTTAGAAAGTACTCCCTAAACCTACACTAGCTGCAACTGGGAGGGTTTCTTTTTATAGGACTTTAAATTTGTATCTGTCAATTAGTAGTCAATATTATCTGTTGGTAGTGTGCTGCCAAGTTTGAATCTTGAGCAAAAGCTTGGTTTTGAATGTCACCATGTTAAAATTGTACCGGTGTAACAGGAGTATAATTTTCGATCAGACAACCACAATATATTCACTGAAAATTGTTAAAATACCAATAATTAGACATTGTACATGTCAACCAGTTGATATTATCCATAGCCGGTACAGAAACAAGTTGAAATCGTGATCGCCGTTGAGGGCGCACATTTTTAGGTGCAGTCCCAAAATCAATTTGCTTTGATTTGTTTATCGTGTATACAGCTACAAAAATACGTTTATCCACAGATAATGCGATACTGTTCATGGGGTACAATATTACGAGTAAGTTATTGTAGCGAACAAAATATGGTAAAAAAAAAACCCGGCTCCAGTTGCAGCTAGTGCAGCTATATCGTTCATTCTGCTATCGATTGCTTTTTTACGTCACCGTATATTGTCAAACTTATACTACGAAAAACGCTGACAGTACAAAATCATGGACTTTTAGTAGTTTATGCAAAATTTCTTTCTTTTGAACTCATTTAAAATATCAGTTTCTATCTTGGAATCAATTTGTTAAACTCTGGTCGGAGGAGTTATCTAAAATGCACGAAAACTAGTGCAATGTATGTGTGGGTGACGGTAACACGTTATCCTGCTTTGGTGGTCTTCTTGACCCTCTCCTCCTGCGACCTCGTGAAGCACTTCCACTTCCACTTCCACCACCACCACCACCACCACCACCACCACCACCACCGCCGCCGCCGCCACTGCTGGATGCATGTCCCCTTTCATTAGTTTTAGCGGATGATCGCTGATCCTTATGGTCCCCCATTCCTTTTGCAGGTGTCTTTGCAGTTGGAGCGGACATGGTATTGCTTTGTCGAGGAGCCTATGCAGAACGTGGAAAACATGGATAAACACAGTATTATTATTTCAATTTTATCTAAACTGAACTATTAAAGGCAACCACTTTGTTTTTGGAATCACACAAAATGTATTGTACAATGTCGTAATATTTCCGAGGATTGTCAACGTTTCTACTGACATTAAAGCTAAGGTCTAACTCTAAAACAAAATCACCATCGACTCTACTTTGTACTACTGGAAGGGAAGTCACAAAACGTAATATAACTTACCCGTTTTCGGTTTTTAGATCTATTGGGAGCATGTGATGCTGTCTGGTTATAACCTGGAGCAGATGTCCCACCGAAAGTCTGCAACGAACGAGCAAAGTTAGTTGTTATATATGACCGATCTTATCATCACGACAGGGACGGTCACATTATTTGGCCCGACTATGTTTTATCTATGGAATTTGAAGTTCGCTGATAACACGACAGTAATCCTCTTGCAATACTGTGAATTAACACGTTGTGGGTAAGATGACGTCACTGGTGATCTTCAAGTTTATTTTTTGAACATATTGCTTTTTAAGGCTATATTTGTCGGTAAGATTGTACATTTGGACTATTTAAGTACTGTCTTCCCAATCATTTCTCGAGCAAATACTTTTGGTTTGTCCTACTATAGATCAAACCTTGGACGAGTTGACTAAATGATTATAAAACGAATATTGTATTCTTAGTACCTTGTTTTGCTTCCATTCACCCTTGCTTGGACGTTGTTTTTGACTTGCTGACCTTGGGTTTGAGTTCTGATTGGTTGTTACCTGAGTATGCAAATGTAGGTAAATTTACAAGTGGCGATTAAAGTGATGGAATGGTGGGTGATACTAGCTGAACTACTTTTAAATACAGATCTCTACAAAGACCAACAAAAGCTTTGGCCAAGGAATTCTAACTGTAATGGAAACGAATTTAAAGTCATGCACATATTATAACCCCATATTTTCTTATACCATGCTTGTATATGGAATGTTTAATTTCAAATGGATTTCAGACATATACTGGTAGTGGCAGCTATCATACGGGATTGCTATTACATACCAGAGGCTGTCCTCTCTTCTGTTGAAGAAAATCCCTTGCAAATCCCTTGGAACGAGTGGATGGCGCCGACATCTGTCTAACTGATTTCTGGAAAAGTTAAATGTTTGAAAAAAAAATCAAGAATACATATAAAATGTTTCCTTCTCTTTATTGCTTATATTTGATTCAAATTTGACCATGTTTGATACTACCTCCTAAAAGAAACCTTCGATTTTTGCTGCTAAATCTTAAGTATAATGTCACTGTTACATAATCACTTTTAGTCCGTAATATCAGTTTCATATTGCAATGGATTTATATTTTGATTATACTTACATTTTCTCTGTCACTGTAATCCACTCTCTTCGGACATTGCTGACATCGAGGCCATTGAGCACAACCAGCACCAAACGCATCAGAAGAATCAACATTGTGACAAAACACATGGAAGCTAGAGCATTTAAACCAATCACCAATGGCAGAAGTTTTCAGTTTCGATGACTTTGAAGGGATAGGCTGCACTGGTATCCTTAACTTTGATAACACATCTGGATGTTTCTGTTTCAGTGTTGACAGAATATTACTCAGAGTTGTAATGTCTTGTGGAACCACATGGTGGTCTGCATGGTCAAGTAAGAAACCTCTTCTTGGTCTTTGCATATCAACCTCAATCTGTTGTACCGTCGATAGGGGTATAAGCCTTTCATGTAGTCGATACACTGCATGTACATAACAACTTTGAAGCATAAGACTGTGTGTTTCTTCCTTTCTACTGGAGCAAAGAGCATCATAACCACAACTTGCAATTTCTTCTAGCTTTTTGTCCATCATGTCCTTCAAATTTCTAGCATGTTCATTGATTTGCTTTAAAACACCAACTTCTAAATGTGTCTCTGTGTTGGAAATTTCGACATCAACAACAGCTATTACTCGACCAATACAAAGATGTGCCAGTGCGAGTTCTCTGTAACATCTTATGTTATTTTCGACTGATGACAGATCAATCAAGTTTGTTGATGACTTTATCATTCTTTCGAACAGTGGCTGGTGGTTGCGAGGTACTTGTGAAACCATTAGATTTCTAACATATCTTCTTGCAGGTATTTCGAATTGAAACATCCCTTCAACTTTCTTCATCTGTTCCATCGTAATAGGGATACGTTTTATGATAGAATTGTAACGTTTACAACGGACGACTTCTCTAGTGCATTTTGGGCATGTCTTGACACTCAAAGGGGTGATTTGGTCGCCAACCAGCGATGATATTCCAAACATCCACCGGTCAAGATCACGTGACTCAAATACATCACCACAAGTCAGCTGAATGAAGTGGCTTTCGTCTGTGTACATCCGACCAAAGAATGCTGCAGACGCTTGAAGACCTGGTTTATTACACACTCTGCATAATTGTGGACAAACCTCACCACACAAACCTACACAGTTATGGCCACATCTCAGTTTCTTCGGGCATGGATAGTTGCACACTATCCTATCACATGGTTCCCAGCATTGTCGTCTACATTCTTGATGCCTGCATTTCCAAGAACATCGCATAGTGCATCTCCTGTCTTTATTTCCATGGTCACATATAGTATGGTGCATGAAAGGGCACACACTACATGGTTCATAGCATTTATTCAAGCAAGTGTGTCCACACATGAGCTTGCGATCACACTGTGTTTTGCAGAGACTGTGAATACCACCTCGCCCACTGCAAGACCCACATGTTCCACTACACTTGTGTCCACAGGGGAGAACAGCAACACAATTCACCGGGCATAAAATTATTTGCTGACAGCAAAGTGTAGTTATAGTATGTCCACAATCTTGAAAATTATGTTGGACCTCTCCTAGGCATACCCGAGTACACTCTTCATGACAAAGCTTGGTGCATGTATGACCACACTTCAGTAGCCTATTGCATGGTACTTTACAGGGTTGGTGGTTACCACTAGTCCTACAATTTCCACAAGAACCCTCACAGGAATGGCCGCATGCAAACTTTACATCACACTTCACAGTACAGCTATCTGATGTCAGATAACATGGACCTTGTATTATGTGCCCACAAGGCCAGTCATCATGCAGGACATTAACATTGCATTGTTCGACACATTTATCACCACATTTCCTTTGGCAAGCATGTTCACATCCAAGGATCTTCTCACAGGGTAGGTGGCAAATATATTGGGTAACATCTTGTGAGCATTGAATCTTCTGAGTATGACCGCAACGTGGTAAAGTCTTCTCTACCAAAACCCGACACTCTTTAGAACAACTATCAGAACATTTTCTAGTACATCCATGTCCACAAGGCAGGACATTTTGACAAGGTTTCTTACATTTGAATTCCCCTGGATCTTGATAGCATTCCATTGTCTGGTTGTGGTGACACTTTGGAAGAATTTTTGAGACACGTATTCTGCATCGTGAACATTCCTCAAAGCATCTTAATGGACAAGGATGCTCTAGCTCACATCGTTTGGGACATTGCTCTTGACATTTGAAATCTGTGGGCTTCATGTAACATGGTACTTGTTGCTTGTGGTTACATTTTGGTATAGTTTTTTCAACTTTTACCTCACATCGTCTACACATCTTATAGCATGGCAATTCACAGGGGTGTCCTTCTTTGCATGCCTTTGGGCATTGTTCCAGACAGAGAATTGTCTCTGGAGGTTTGTGACATGGCACCATTTGTGTGTGACCACACATTGGAACAATCTTGCTAACTTTAACCATACACTGACCACAATCTTTATGACAATGCAAGGGGCAGGAATGTCCTTCTCCACATTGCTTTTGGCAGTCTTCCATGCAGAGAACTTTGTCTGAATCATCAGGATTTTGATAACAGTGCAACAGCTTCATATGCCCACATTTTGAGATCCTCTTGTACACTTCAAACATACATTTGCACTCTTTATAGCACCGTAAAGGACAAGGATGATCACGTTCACATTTTCTTTGGCAATTCTCCATACATTTATAGATTTCATGGTTGACGTCATGTGGATGACAGTGTAGTCTGCAGATGTGTCCACAATCTAGCAGTGTTTTACATAGAAGACGACAGCCACCCTCTGGAGCAGCTTTGAAATGTTCAGCAGATGAACACTCTGTAACCGTATCTGGATGATTCCTGCAGAACACTCTCAGACTTCTTCCAATGCTGTTTGATGTTTCTAAGTCAGAAACAATATTCTTCCAAAGGTTATTTCTTCGAGAAAGGAGCTTGAAATTCCCTATGCAGAAGAATCCCTTCTTTGCTCTACTAAGTGCAACACAAACACGGTTTGCAATATTTAGGAAACCAATGCTTCCTTGGTTATTACTTCGCACCAATGACAACAAAATGATATCATTCTCTTCCCCTTGAAAGTTGTCCACTGCACTAACACGAACACCTTCAAATATTTTTCTTGGCATTAGATTCTTAAGCTGGAGCAACTGGGCTGTGTACATGGTAAGAATTGTTATCTGGGATGGGTCATAACCTTGCTTAAGGAAGTATTTACATAGTGCAACAACGAATTCTGCTTCATGTGAGTTAGAGCGACTTCGGGTATCTTCCATAAACACTTCCCCCTCTTTGTGGTCTACAAAATAAATGTTGCTCCCAACTCCCAGGATATCTTCATATCTTTCAACTGAAGGGTGGTTTTTGAGATCTTTATAAATGTGTTTCATGAGTTTGGCTATTTCTGGTCTCATTCTATGTTGGAGTTGTAGGGTATCATGGTGAAGACCATTGTTGAGAAGCCTCTCAAACAGTGATATCTCAAGGTTGAAATCTTTCGCCAAAGTGTAAACGGTTGGATTTGGGCGTAATTGCTGATGATCTCCGATAAGTATTAATTGTTCACACCCTGAACTAAGACTCGTGATAATGTGAGATTCAAGTACTTCTGCTGCTTCTTCAACAATGACAATTTTGGGTTGAATAGCTCTCAGAATGTTATCATACTTTGCAGCACCAGTTGTTGTCATCCCAATCACTTTAGCTTCTCTAAGAATCCTAAGATCTTCTTGCTCTCGAACTTCCTTTAGTCTTAAGGAATCCATTTCATACTCTTTTACAGAATTCATTAGGCACTCTTTGTTCACAGCTTTCCACTTATTAAGCCAGAAGCGATACAACTGCCAGCGTTCAGCAAGGTTTAATTCCCAAATGTCAGTAACTTCTACTGCATCTTTCTCTATCATTTCTGTTGTGTCATTAATCAAATAATCAAGCATTTTCATTTGTTCCTCTGATGCATTCTTCTCCTGTCCATGAACTCTTCCTGCTACCTTTCTACCATGTGATTTATTTAACTGTCGTAAGATCCGTAGAAGTTCAGGATTTACAAATGCTCTTTGATAAGTATCCTCAACATCAAGCAATCTCTGTTGATTAGCAAAGTCAGCTTCAGTTTCAACATCTATCAACTCATTATCATGCACATGTGCATTTCTGGTTTCACTGTCCATGTGATCTACCAATTCTCCATCTACAGTCAACATATCCTGGTTACCTGATATCTCTGGACTTTCTCTTGCATTTGCACTGCAGATTTCTTCTATATGTAACTTATTATTTTCATCCTGCATGTCCTGTGGAGATCTTATCTCAGCAATTTTCTCAACGAGCCAAGTATTGAGTTCATTCATCACATCTTGATATGTGTCACAGTTGTGTTGTTGTTTTCGCATCAAGCTACTGTAATGTTCTGCGGACATCACGTTTTTCATATTAATATTATGGTTACCTTTGACAGCACTAAAACCATTGGTAATCAGTGACTTTCCATCATTCATCTTATTTCGAATATACCATCCAACACCTTTTCTTCTCTTAGTCTTTATCAGATGCTTCTCCAATGCTTCACATTTACTTCTACCACCAACCCGGACAATGTCCTGTTGCATGAATTTGGTGATACCTTCTAAGAACTGATCAAGTGCATGGTTCGTGTAGCAAACCACCAGAATAGGTGAACCACCAGATGCATGATATTGTATATGTACTGGTCGACGATTGTCAACAGCACCACCACCATCACCACCCCCACACCAAAGTGAATGGTTATGCAGAAGCATTTTGACTATCTTCAATCCAATGTATGTCTTCCCAGTCCCAGGAGGTCCTTGAATTATAGCAACTTCCTTAGTAAGAGCAGTTTTGACAGCCTTCATTTGGGAACTGTCTAACATCAATTCTGTTGCTGTAGGCCATTCATCGAATTGAAGAACTGGAATTGGCAGTCTTTCGTCTCTAGTAAGATTAGTCATTGAGTATCTCTTTCGAGTTGCCCTTTTATCAGAGTGATGCATTATCCAACCCTCATTCATTAATGGTTGAAAGTCGTACACAGGGTTGGTATTCACCTCTACTCTTAAATACCTGGCTACATTGATCTCTTTCTTGCTCAGTACAAGATTTCTTACAAACGGCAAATTGTCTTCATCCAGCTTCTTTAAACTGTTTAGAACATGTCTGTAGGCCTCAAAGAAGGCTATAGATTCAACCATTACGAATGTGTCTTCATTGGTTACTTCAATAACATCTTCTATGTTCTTGAACTTCAAAGTAACTCTTAATGCAGCCAGCCGATCCCTGTCTGTAACTGTTGCCAGGAGCATTGTTTTGAATTTGTCTCTCGACAGGCAAACCAGGGACCCATACAGTAATCTTTTCGTTGAACCCCACCGAACATTTTTCAGTTGTGTTCTGTCCAAAGTTACTTCATGACAAATACCTTCTGCATGACTGCATACAGGTTTGCATACCTGTACATTGTCATATATTCTGACACCCTCAGGTCTTTGGCGTTGTGACTTAGGGCGTTTCAAATTATCTAAGTAAACATTGATGCCTTCTCGCAATGGTCCTAGGTAATCTTCTCTGAGAAGCCGAAACTGCACATCCAGATAGTGTTCTGTATCTTTGTAAGAGCCCTTTGAGATAATAGGTCGAATACGAGGTCTTGAACCCATTTTTATATCTTCTAATGTTGGAAAGATCGAGATATCCCGGAAATCTTCACACGGTTCATTGTTTTGCCCTCTCATTTCTTTATCTGCAGTAGTTCCGATTGATCCTCTTGCACGAATACTCTCATGTTCCAGTTTTAATCCTTCTTCCAAGGCAATCACATTGCTGGCGATAGAATCATCAATACTGATACTTCTTTCTTTAAGTGACTTCATGATTGAGACAAGAACACTAAGTATTGGTGTCATTTCAACATATTCACTCGGCATGAGATTCAAGATGCATTTCAAAATCATCACAATATGGCGGATTACTGCTTCTGATCTGCCATCGAATCTCGCCCTCATTATATCGAATGATATTTCAGAGAGCTGTACTGGTACTTGATGCTTGAAGAAATGAGATTTCGGAACTACAGTGAGAAGATGGTTAAGGCTGTGAGGAACTGATGTACAGGATGTTGACCGACTAAGAATTCTTAAGAGTAAGAGAAAGTTAGATGTTCCCACCCTGGCTTCATCATTCAAGAGGGAAGAAAATCCGTCCATGTCGTCAGATAGTTTCATGACAATATCTCTTGGGTCATTCTCTCCATAAATCTTCTCAAGGCTCTGATATGTCAGTTTCGTTTGCCAATTGACCTTCTGCGGACGTTGCTGGCGAGGAAAGTTTCTGTGGGAACCAGTGCCATTTCTCTGGTGTGATTGACTGACGTTTTCAACATGTGATATTGACCTTTGGGGATTTGCGTCATGATTTTTTGTGACTTTACCAGGAAACACATGGTCGTGGTTTTGTGATTTTTCACTACTACGCATTGTTCCACTATAGCTAGGTTTTCTGCTGTTTTGTGCATGTCTTCGTTTTGAGCCTTTGTCGTTAAATTGTTGACTTCGCCCAGAATCCATACTTCTGTACTCTGTATTATGCGATAAAAAAAGCTCCTACAGTCAGGAACAGGGAGATTAAAAGGCTACAAACTGAGTTTATGCTTTTTTGGGCACATCTTTGTTGAATATTAAAAAGGTATTCTCAGTATACTATGTAGTGAAGTACCATTCATTGCAATTGACTGAACTCAAACCTTGTATTTAGATACAACATATAAACGATCCAATGTCGTTAATTTATCATACGTATAAAAGAATGTCTAGCCCATTCATACTATGCAATTCTTCTAACATTGCCAGAAGACAATTGCAATGATATAGACACTGACATTACACTAGAGTACGTTATTTGGGAGTTTATGTAAGTATTTTCAAAAAAATTACGAACTCAACTTCTGCTACTTTCAATTTACCAATAAATAAATCTGCTCAAGTCGGGTTATTGTAGTTTTGAACTATTATTTCATCCTCATTTAGTTATCTTCAGTTGCGAAAAAGACACTAAGCAAGGTTTAGGATCAAAAGAGTATATTTTGCCCACTGCAATAATTTTGTCTTCTTGTGCTTATAATCACCCACAAGCATACACACACACACACACACACACGCATACATACATACATACATACATACATACATACATACATACATACATACATACATACATACATACATACATACATACATGCATACATACATACATACATACATATACATACATACATACATGCATGCACCTACCTACCTACATACATACATACATACATACATACATACATACATACATACATTGTACATACATATACGCACGCACGCACGCTCGCACACAAACACACATGCATGTATGTATGTATGTATGTATGCATAAACATTATGAATATTTATAATAAACTTATAAATAATAATGAATATTTTATGTCAATGGTATATACATTGGATATATACCGAAACCTAATCAGTTTTTGCGATTCTAATATGCAAGATATAAATGAATCGATACAGTGGTTATACGGACGTACGGACGGACGGACGTACGGGCAGGTAGGTATGCAGGCCAACGGACAGACAAACGGACAGACACATAGAGACAGGCGGACGGGCGGCAGACAGATGGACGGACGGACAGACAGACAGACAGACAGACAGACAGACAGACAGACAAACAGACAGACAGACAGACAGACAGACAGACAGACAGACAAACAGACAGACCTATGACGTTATGTCCTCTTCGGGGAGATTAAATACATACTGAATATTAACAATTGTCAAGTAAAAATCTTGAAAAGCCATATATAGGACACCTAGTGGCAAGAATAAAACATTGTTATCAATAGAAGTACTTCTTTCATTTGCACTATCTGTTGAGTTTGAAGTGCTAATTGTTTTGCTTCTGAAAACAGTCATCAATTTCGCTTTTTTGTCTTTTCCAGTTTGAAAGACATTTCACAGAACAGTATCATTTTGATTTTTCATCATCAGATTTGTCAACTATCTTGAAACCTCTTCACATCTTACTAGGTACATCGAATTACATCAGATTCTGAATCAATCTGATTAGGTGAAGCGTTTTGGTTAGTGCTACAAATTTTCAAAGTCAAAGTCTGTTTTGTAATTGTACAATTATTAAATGTCATTAGATGCATCGGGAAAGTTTTCATTTTTTTCGCATAATCTATGTACCGTGATTTTTTTGGGAACTACCCTTTCTTTTGAAATGCGATTGACTGTGCAATTTGATATGTTTTTTTCGCAGTTCGATGATTTCTGACATTCGTGGAACGACACTTCTTTGTACTATGACTACGAAGAACAGAGGCAATTTTTTTTCTTAAAATATATATAAACAACACTTCTTCCCCTCAGCCAAATTTCAATCCCCTTCAGAAGTCAGATATAGTCATACCCATTGCTTCCCTTCATCTATTGACACTGAACCATATACAGACTTCTGATGGGGGAAACTTTAGTGGGAAAGAACATAGCGCAAAAAAAATCAAATTATCTGTGGACTCGTAAATCTTTATGAACATGCAAATTATCAGAATGGTTTGAATTTCAGCAGTTTCAGTTTGTTTTTCGCCGAAACTCATGGTGTGAACAGTCATGTCGACAGTACGCATTTCTTTCGCGCAGGCACGTCATTGACAGACAAACAGACTCAGACAAGCAATCGATCCATTGTTCGAACAATGTTTACGCAGTGTGTATGTCCTTAGTAACAACTGGTAGACCACAGTGTACGATCGCCATGTAAAGGCACATCAAAAATGTAACTGGTCAAATGATTTCAATCTAGAACTTCAGATATTTCATATATGTATGTAACAGTGTCATCTACACATCACAATTTCATAAAATTATGAAATTATTTTGTAATTTTTTTTACAAAATACGTATTTTGTTACTGTTTCTCTATAACTTCCAAATTTATTATCTTCACTGTCTGTCTGTCTGTCTGTCTGTCTGTCTGGTCCATGAACTTTGATTGAATTCCTCCATGGTCCTTATCAGAATATCCTGTTTCCAAAAGATAGTGTTTTTGTTTACACATTCTAGTGGAATAAAGTTCAATTCAGGTACTTCCTTATATTACAATGTATTCAAATCCTTGGAGGAAACGGGGAAAAGAAATTTAAACGGTAGTAACTTCTGAAAAACATCCTGTGTTTTACTGCAAGGATTCAAATACTCAGCCATAAGTATACCCACAATGTATACGTATGGAAGGTTGTGTCTTTGCAAATATTATCCTGCGCTGACGTCGGATATAGAATGAAAATCGTTAAAACAGAAGAAAAAAATAGTACACGACAGCAGTTAAAACGCATGTACAGGCAAATGTAGCAGTATGATAAGGGTCGTCGTCGGTTATTGCTCAGACTAATAGCAGCCTGAGGTTATTGTCAAAGATATACAAAAGTTACAGACTGTAACCCCCCCCCCCCCGCCCGCAATTGACAATGAAGTTTGTCGGCACTATTGTGTAATCTATGCAAGGGTATTCCCCAAAATACAAAGATACTACATACAGACATGCGAAGTGGCCTCAAGCCAGGATATGTTGATGAAGTGTTGTGTTATCTATTTTTGCACATTTTGGTAACCGAAATATCCGAGGTTTAAATCATGAAATATTTCGTTAAATTCCTCTATTGCGATCAAAAATTTAAAACTTGAACCGTACAATGGTAACGGTTGTGATTGTATATAAATCGTGTTCACAGAACGGTTCGCACCATGCTATGAACGTATACGTATGAATAAACAGCCGAGAACGTCACAGCGATATGAAAACTAATGCTCGCAACAGAGCAACACATACACACATGTACGTCCAACTCTAGCAGGAGACGATACGTCACTGTGATAAAAAAAAAAAATAAGAAAGAAGAAAACTAATGCTCGCATCAGAACAATACATGGAAACATGTACGCCCAACCTTAGCAGGAGACGATTCGATATAAAACCCACGAGCTGCGCATTCATAACGGTGGTCGGTGGGTCATTCTCCCAAATCAGAGCTGATATTTCTTGCGCGACTCTGCGAAATATCTTGACAGTGCAGTGCATCCTGGACGGTGTCGTACAAGAGGTTATGGTTTTCGACGATACGGAGGGTCGTCAACCGATAAAATGTCTGATTTTGAAAGAATTAAAATTTGATGACAACGTATCAGCTCATTTCCTAAGGCTGACAACACGCTTCTATATTTCGTACGTACCTTCAGTTTGAGAATCAACTTAATAATATTTCGTTGTATTTAATACCATCTGTTCTCTGAACATAAAACCACCATGTTGTTGGGCGCGGTCTGCAAATATCGCAGTATGTCGCACACACCGGATCTTCTCAGTAATATAATTTACCCTCTGATATGTCTGACATTACTAGATGTAGGATACATGATATGAAACCCTCGGCTCAGAGTAAAGCGACGGCCCCCCTCCACTGCCAACGGTTGACTAGACTGACTGCGGCTTCAGTAATGAAATGGGTTACTACTAGGAATGTAGCGCTAGGTTTCAACGTGTGCTATGAATGTAGCGCTATTTATACTTCTTCGTGGAACTCATTATAAGTATTCAAAGGTATACAGGGTTAGCTGACCTGTGCTTGTGTACGTTTACCACGAAATGTCATCCTATTTGAGGAGTTTGACTGCATTGACTTCTAATCTGTCTTTAAATCTAGCTTATGTCGGTTAAAACAACTGCACGAACCCCCCCTCCCCCCGCTGAATTTCACACGAGTTTTATAGTTCCGTGCCATACCTAATGATCTTACAGTCTTGTTTTCTTTATTCTACTTTCGTTTTTGTCAGACTGGTACATGCAGGGTTTAAAGTACTATATTCATACATTCAAGTAAATAATGAAGTTCTTTTGGATAAATAAGTGTACTCTATCTTTAGTATTTTCGCAATTGGTCCATTAAAAGTTGTAGGTATATTGCCTATAGTGGTCAGCAAATGATGTATTCGTATAATTGTTCTTCGTAATACGGGATGCTTACTTATAAATAAGGGTCGTCTTTCGAGCGATATTTAATTCTGTTGGCCTGACTCACAATATCGAAAGTTTTATTTCTTTAGACGTCATGAGATTTTTAAAAAACCCTGATATGACCATGTCACTGGTATTTTTAAAAACAATTTATAGAAGTACCACGGACTGATTTGCAATATGTTTGTGCGTACACATGAACTCGCATATTGTCAAATACACTATCATGCTGCGAGCGCATTTACACACGTCGCATGCCCGAAATTGACATTGCTAATGCTAACCTAATAACTATTCAAGACAACACCTATAATAAATACACTAAATAGATTTCAATGACTACAATCCTGCAGATTGGGATATGTATCCATATTTTATATATTTGATATCTGTTATTGCGAGATACAGCAGTGAAAACAGATTAATTCATAGTCAGTAGATACCATACCTTTCGGGGTTCGTTTGTTTGTTGTTGTTTGTTTTTCGTGGGGGGGGGGGGTTGTGTGTGTGTGTGTTGTGTGTGTGTGTGGAAATTAAGGCATTTTCATAAATTTTGGGTCCTGGAGAGTCATTTCATGATCTCACATCATATGAATCTCGTGGGCTTTAACAACGTACTGAAACTTGTTTTAACATTCATTGTCCTAACAATGTCTAGAATTGCCTCATGGGAATTAACAAATTTGCATATATATTAGATGAACAATAGATATTCATGATTGTTTGTATGAAGGTAATAAGCACTTAATAATCATATGTATTTTTCATCTAATACAAATGCATGTATTCTGACTCCCATGAGTCAACACTGGAAAACTGATAAAACAGGGAACAATGAATATGACTCAAGATTCAATTTGGTGTCTGTAGGCAATCGCGCGACATTTACTTAATGTGAAATCATGAAATGACTCGAGACGTAATTACAAAAAAGATTTCATTTCATGGAGTGCCGTTTGCCATTAATAAAACTTTGATGACAGAAGTTCTTACGAATATCTGCAATAATCAAGATACGCAACTTTACTAGAAACATGAGACCAAGGGGGACAGAGAATCTGCACGTTTCACGTTATGTTAGTAGTGATTTGGTTTGTAAAATAGCGTAAACTTTGGAGCTCCACAGTTTCACCTCAGACCACTATAGAAAAGTTTCTATAATGGTCTGAGGTTTTACTTACAACTTTGCCTAATAATATCGAGAACACCAATTGGTAATTGAGAACATCAAAATAACAAAACAGGCAGACGTGGCGATACATAGATATAAAAAATGGAGTAATTCACTCTGGGAAGACGTCATCTGTTGAACTACCGGAATTACAACATAAATTGACCCACATAGAATTAACAGGCGTTTTGATAATCAAAATGAGTCTGAGTCTCACATAATCGATGCTACTTTGCGTCTTCATGTCTGTCTGCCTGCTTTGTTGAGGTTCTCCTTACAACCTATAGCTTCTATCTCCATTAGAGTACATTGAGAAAAATGATTTATGGTAAACTTAGTTAAATGCTGTCTACACATCTGAAACTTCATTCCCTTCATTAAACGTTCTTACGTATCATTCGAATGTGGTGGCCTAAAGCTAAGCTGCACTCGCTGCAATTGGACCATTTAAAATTACTTTGTTCTGACTAAACACCATGAGGTGCATTAATTTGAATCATCGATAGGTAAACTTATGTATGTAGGTGTACAGATAATATGGTAAAAACACATCATGACTTTATATTTGCATGTTATCATTCATGGGACACACAGTGAAAGAATATATGGCGTTCGCAGTGACTGAAAGTGTATGGCCTAACTTGTGCTTCGATATTGAATATTAAATTAACACCATCATACATAGCTATCCAGTCAATATAAACTGAACACTAGCGACGGATTCAAAACCAAGCTATCGATCAAAATTTAAACCTTCTCTACATTAAGTATGGATCCGGATAAAATCGACCACTAACAGGTACAATGTCCTTTTGTAAGTTACTGAACAATTTAATTGTTTTACTAGAAGTACTTAAAAAAATGCAGCTAGAAAATGTCAATTACTGACTAACTAGTACAATTTACTACGCCGTCCGTTTATTAGACACTCATAATTGTGTTAAGCCCCATGCATAATAATTAATGCCCCCATTTGTAACACACGGATTTCTCTTTTAAGGTAAACAGCAATGAATGCTTTGAAATACACATATACATGTATATGTCAAATTCAAAACTTTGCTATATTCTATACAACTATGATATTTACAGTACTATACAATCACAGACTTCATTGCACATGTTACATAATAACCTGGCACCTGAAGAAGGAGGCTGTATGCCTCCGAAGGTTACCGTACTTCTGAAACACTGTCATCCCACAATGCCAGAATACATGTAATTACAGGCGCAGCCAACGAAGCAGCACTAATCGGTTATCATGGGTAACATGTTGTTAAGTTCATTAACTATTTTTATCATTTGTCGATTAAATTCAGAAATGACTCGTTGGCTGTACCTGTAATTACTTTGTATAGATTAACTATTTATTGTGTTGACTTTGATCAATTATTACCTCGTACAAGATTTAGTCCTTTGGCGGTTCAAAACGCAAACACTTGTGTATTTGATACCGAAACAAACTCGTTAAGATGATATAGTGATACACTGTATTTCTATGATCAATCAACGAGTACTAGTATGTCGGCTATTATTCAAGGAAACTGACAATTAATTAAGTTATCACAAATTATAGCTGATAACTTTTACATGCTCGTACAATGCGTTATGTTGTTGACTTTACATTGAGATGCAACGGTTCAATGAGAAAAAATAATAACGGTAAGTAACTGGATATGTTGAAAGTAATCCAAAAGTTCTGTTCTCTTTCGTCTTTCAATTGTCCGGTTTATTTGTCTTTTCATCGACGTCTGCCCTTATTTTTCCCGCGACTTCGACTGCGGCCTCTTGCAGCACCTCGATTTGGCATGTTGTCGTAGGAAGACTGGGGTGACGGGCCAGACGTCGAAGAATCAGTTTGAGCTTGGTGGAATTTTCCCCTTTGTCCTCGTTGACCTGAGCGACCACCTCTCGGACGTGTTCCTCGATTATTGCCACGGCCAGGCTGCTGTGAAGAGAATATTATATAAACATTCAAAATTTTACATTCACACATATTTCTTGAATGCCTGATTCATGAGAGGTTTGAGTACACATTGCCAAGTAATAGTCGTTAATAGTATATGAACCGTACTAGCGCACAAACATAACGTTTTGTATATTGGACATTGGCCAGGTTCGCTTGTCTTTGCCAGTAAGATGTATGAGATAAATATCATAAATCATGCTTACCTTTTCCCATCTCGGATGTTGTTGAGCGTAGAAGCCGGGGTGGGGGACTGGACTTTGGCGGAACCTTATGGGTGACATAGGTGTCTGAACTTGTGATGCCTAGAATGTACGAAAATGAAAAAGTGATAGAAAAGAACCCGGAGGCATAATCAAAGGACACAGATACAGTGTCAACAATAGAAACAGGTTGATACTTTACACTGTCAGAAAACAAAGGAATTTTACCTCATCATTATCAATGTAGTGTATACTTTAAGTGAATTCGGTGTTATAATCTTCCGCAATTCGTAATTTGTATCGAACAATTGGTTTACGTCATTGAAAATATATTAAACAGAGTATGAAATTATGTTATCTAATCGAGATAATGAAATAATAAAGGTGATGAAATACTGGATCTTACCATGTGAGAACTTTGCTGAAGAGAGTAGTATCCTCCACTTCGTCTATCAACATGACTTGTATTTTGTTTACCAGCCTGAGAAAAATATTGAAATACTAAAATTAGGAAACACCAGAGGGAAGAACATTGTTGACCTAAAGACCCTAACAGTTGACGGAACACAACATGTGTTAGTGGATACAGTTCATGGTTTTGGTAGTTTGATTCTGTATAGAATGAAAAGTGTTACTAGTAAATGTTAGTACCTTATAGCTAAACTATGGCACTACTTAAAGAAAATCATTGAATGTTAACATAAGGAAAACGTTCATCATTATCGTATGTTAACACGAGGAGGGACTTGCATACGTTAATCTACAGTGTCGACGAATTTCCAGTAAATCTGGGTATGAAATACAAAAAGTAGAATACTAAGTAATTCTACAATGAAAATGGATTTGACATCTTAGATAGTGACAGTGATCCCCCAAACAGACAAAATATTGAAAAGGTAAAGGTATAAAGGAATTGGGTTTGCAGTTTCTTTCCGCATAAGTCCTTTGAAATAGCATCCGTCTACCACATGAAGAATTTTGCAAGACGTTGCTTGTATAGTTTGTACATTGCATTTAGCTTAAGGAGGATTAATGAATCTAAGCAAACTATCAAAGGTAAACTGTAAATCAACCTTCATAGAAAAACAGTTGAACTAAGTTTAGAGTAAATACCTTCTCCTGTGAAGAACTTGCAAATGTTTTATCTTCATCTTCATCTGCTGGGAATAGAACACACTGCTTACAGGTAGGCCATTGGACAGATTGTTCCTGCTGTGAATGCCTTGCTGCAATCTGCTGGAGTCGATGGTAGAATAGATGACCCCTGCCACACTTGAACCAAACGCCGGATGCATAACTTTTAAATTTGTACTGATCAATCAACTCTTCCTTTACTGGAATGTCCAAGTCAGAGAGTTCTTGACGATGATTTTTCCTAAGTCGCTCAAGTCTGTGAAAAATCAACCGAATGGGAGACGAATAAAGAGAGAAGGTAGCATCATCAATAGCAAACACTTCGTTAAAATGTGTGAAGCTGCTAGACAGCCCTTTTCGTCTTGTCGCATCAGTTGTAGATGAAAATACACGCTTTCTATCAAGTCTTTCATCTGGTGTTTTGTGTACCACACTCTCAACTATCTTGAAACTCGCAACAGCAACAAAACCCCTTAATAGTACTTCATGTATTTGTTCATCTTGTTGTGGATCAGTTGGGTCGTACTTGCATGTGGCTAATTTGGTTTTCCATTCCCCAATCAGGTTTATCACACTTTCTACTTTTTCGTGAAGCTTCTCAAGATAGTCATCATTCAAGTTGGATCCATATTCCTTCAGATTCAGTATTGCATTCAGGACATCACAAGACAAAACATACCAAACTGACACAGTCCTATACCATCGTATGTGCTTTTCAGTCTGTGTTACTCTTTCAAGCGTGTTTACATCTGTACATATTGCTTCAAATGATGGTCTGTGTTCTTGTGAAATATGTGTTGAAATCAATTTCCTGATGTATTCTCTGGCTGGGTCTATAAACATTGCATCCTTTCTGTCCATCTCCTCTATGGATACCATGACATCTTTTATGACAGAATTGTACCGCCTACAGCCTTCAATTGGCTTATAACATGAAGGGCATGTTTTGAGGCCAACTTGAAAACCCCCATGAACAGATGAAATGCCCATCATCAATCTGTCAACATCTTCAACAGTGAAGACGTGGCCACAACTTAGCTGTATGAATCGCATATCATCAGAGTAGCGTCTACCATAGTATGCTGCTGCGGCTTCAAGTCTTTGCTTGTTACACACTCTGCATAGTTGAGGACATGGTTCAGAACAAACGCCAACACATTTGTGCCTACACTTAAGCTTAAAATGACATGGATGGTCACATGGCGGTCTGTCACAGGGCTCATAACATTTCCTTGAACATTGGTGATGTTTGCAATTCCAGGCACATTGCAGATGGCACAGCCTCCCACGAGTACCATGCTCACATACTTGATTATGCCTTGCGGGGCATGGACCACATGGTAAATGACATAAACTTCTACAGGTATGTCCACAAAGAAGTCGACGGTTACATTGTTGACTGCAGATGTTGTGACTTCCAAGTGATCTGCATATTCCACATTTCCCACGACATCTGTGACCACATGGTAAAGCATAGCCACAATATTTCTGGCATAGCAAAGTCTTCTCCTCGCAACATGCCATTTTGACGGTATGTCCACATTCTTGAATTTTGCGTTCTACACTCTGTAGGCAACCACTAGTACATTCTTCATGACATAGGTTTGTGCAGTTATGCCCACAGGCAAGTTTCTTAGAGCATGGCATCTCACAAAGTGGATGATTTCCATATCCATAAATTTGACAGCGATGACAAATTGCTTTGCAGTCATGCTCACAGTCAAGCTTCATGCCACAGATCTCAATACATTGATCAGGAGTAAGATGGCATGGTCCTCGAACTTTATGACCACAAGGCCAATCATCATGAAGCACTTGAACCTTACATGCAACATTGCATACTTCACCACATTTTTTTGTGCAAGGATGTCCACAAGGTAGTGACCTTTCACATGGCAGGCCACAGTTGTAGAGATTCACATCTTCTGAACATTCCATTGACTGAGTGTGTCCGCACATCGGCAACTTCCTTGTTACATTGACATGACACTCTTCTGGACAGCTATCAGAACACTTTTCTGTACAGTGATGTCCACATGCAAATATCTTTTCACACGGTTCCTTGCACAAATGATCCCGTCGACGTTTTGAACATTTCATAATTTGTACATGGTGACATGACGGCATTATCTTAGGAATTTTGACTTGACAATCTGTACATCCCTGGTGGCAATCTAATGGGCATGGATGTCCCCGGATACATTTTTTAGGACATGGTTCCATACAGGAAAATGTAGTCGGGTCTTGATGGCATGGTACCATTTGAGTATGTCCACAAGCAGGTATTGTCTTTTCAATCTTGACATTACATGGTTTGCAACTTTCATGACACAGCTGTTTGCAGGGGTGCCCCTTCTCACATGATTTTGGACAAGGTGCCTTGCAATGGAAGGATTCAGGATTTTGATGGCATGGTACCATTTGTGTGTGTCCACATACAGGAATAGTTTTTGCAACTGGTATCTTGCAGGGATGACAATATGCATAGCATGGATCTGGACAAGGATGATGTCGTTCACATACTGTTCGACACTTTGCGAGACATCTATGGTCTTCAGGCCTGACATGGCAGAACATGGTCTCAATGTGACTACAACGTGGGACTACTTTCTCAACTTTGATCATACACTTTCCACAATCCTTATAGCACCGAAGTTTGCAAAGATGTCCTCCATCACATTCCCTAGCACATGGCAGGTTGCATTTATATTCCTTATGATTTGCATCCTTTGGATGACAAAATAGTCTGCATGCATGACCGCAATCTAACCTGCACTCACATCGCAGATTACATCCACCCTCTGGCACAGCCTTGAAATCTTCAGCCCTGAAACATTCAGTGACAGTATCTGGATGATTTCGGCAGAATAATTTCAATGTTCTCCCAATACTTCCCTTTTCTTGAAGATGTTTGATGATTTCTCCCCAAAGTCGGTTCTTTCCAAGAAGTTTGAAATTGCCAATACAATAGAATCCCATTCTTGCTCTGCTTAATGCAACACAAACACGATTTGTTATATTCAGAAATCCCATCTTTCCCTGTGGATTACTGCGGACCAATGACAACAAAATTATGTCATTCTCTTCCCCTTGGAAGTTATCAACTGGACATACTCGGACGCCATAAAATGAGCTTTTAGGCATCAGATTTTTCAATTGTATCAACTGAGCAGTATACATGGTAAGTATAGTTATCTGAGATGGTTCATATCCTTGTTTGAGAAAGTACTGGCACAGAGCAACCAGAAAGTTTGCCTCGTGGGAACTTGAGAAACTCCTGATATCCTCCATAAATGTTTCTTCCTGTTGATGTTCCACAAAGAAGATATTCTTATGCACACCATGAATGTCATCATAGTTGTATACAGAATCATGGTTCCGTAGATTATCATAGATAAATTTCATCATCTCAGCTATTTCTGGACGCATTCTGTGTTGAAGATGTAGTTGCTCACAGTGTAATCCATTCTTCACCATCCTCTCGAACAAAGATATACCAAGATTGAACTTTGTGTTGAGCTCAAAGACTGTTGGGTTTGGTCGAAGTTGTTCATGGTCACCAATCAAAATTAAATGTTGGCATTCTGAAGAAAGAGAAGTTATGATATGTGATTCCAACACTTCTGCTGCCTCTTCAACAATGACAATTTTCGGTTTAATCATCTTTAAAAGTGCCCCATACTTTGATGCTCCCGTGGTTGTCATGCCAATTACTTTAGCATTACTTAATTGTTGTCGGTCTGCCTCTTCTCTATGCTCTTTTACTTGACCGATAAGGTTATCATACTTCTGTATCACTGCAGCGAGTTCAACAGATTTAGATGATGTCCATTTGTAGAACCAATGACGATATATTCTCCATCTATCTGCAAGATGTAGTGACCAGATATTTGTTATACTTTGGGCTTTTGCCTCAGTCATTGAAGCTGTATCTGTTAGGAAATCCTGCAGTATCTCTGAATGATATCTCTTCCATTTTCGTATATCTCTTTTCCCTCCAAAACGTCTTTGTTTGGACTTTTTATATGGTGATTGGTTAAACTGTTCGAATAACTTGTGCCAAAATTCCAAATCTTCTGCAGTAATGGTGTCGTCAGTTGTCTTTGTCTGTGAAGTTTGTTGATCATCAAGCTGCCTCAGCTCATTAATGAAGTCAGTTTCAGCTTGTACATCAATGGTATCATTGCCATCATTTGCTTTACCAGCTATATTTTCATTTAAAGCACTTCCATTTGTATACATTTGGCCATCGACGACTTGGCCATTGACGACTTTGTCAGGATCCTTAACATCTGGCTCCTTTTCATCAAGAATCTTTTCGAGTAACCAGTAATGTAATGCTGCAATTATATATTGGGCATGTAAACCCTGTGTAGGACATTGCATAAGGCTCTCAATATGATTTCGTGGGAGACAGGGGAGCACATTTTCACCCATGCCAAACTTTCTTCCATTTTCAACATTACTGAATGCCTTCATAATCTCTTCACTGCAATTTGCTATATCATCAAAAAGATGTTTCCCAGCACTTCTATCTCTTAGTCTGGCTATATTGAACGGCTCGAGCACTTCACTTTTACTTCTGCTGCCAATACGGACAATGCCATGTTCGAGAAAAGTCAAAATACCCTCCAAAAACTGGTCAAGGGCATGATTTGTGTAACATACTACCAAGATAGGAGATCCAGTGGCTTCTACATCATCATTTATTTGTGGTTGGGACCAGAAACGATGGTTACAGAGTAACATCTGCACAATCTTTAGACCAAGGTATGTCTTCCCAGTACCAGGTGGCCCTTGTATAATTGCAAACTCTTTGGTGAGTGCTGTCTTCAAAGCATTCACCTGGGAGTCATCAAGTCCTAAGTCATCTGCAGTTGGCCAGGAATCCAGTTCAAGAATCGGTATCAAGTGCTCAGTGTGCCGTCTTTGCGGTATGAGATGGTTACTGTGTCTCATTTGCTGTATGGGTTTGTGAGCTTTCAAAATTGGACTGAAGTCATAGTGATAACCATCCTTAGTTCGATGATGTGGTGCTGACATGCCTCCAACTGAGTTCCTATCAAAGGATATAAGATCTTCCAAAGTTCCATTAACATCATTCTGCAGGTCATCATCATCATCATCCTCAGACATCAGATATCTTGGTATTTCTACATCCTTTTCACAAAATACAACGTGTCTAGCAAATGGTAGTGTAGCACCATCGAATTCTTTCAGCTGATCCAACACATACCGATACGATTCAAAAAAAGCAGTGGACTCCACCATGACGAAGGCTTGGTCATCTAATTCATTCAAAACATCTTCAAGATGGAGAAATTTTATAGAAGTGATTCCTCTTTCAAGGTCTCGTATTTCCCTATTTGCGACTGTTGCAAATAGTATAGTTCTGAAGTTGTTCCTTGATAGACATACTAATGAACCATATATCAAGCGTTTACTTGTGTGCCAACGGACACGTCGTAATGCATTCGTATCGAGCCTTATAGTGTGACATATCCCTTCGTTTCTGGAGCAGGTTGGTGTCAGTACATATACATTTTCATATATACGGACATCACTTGGTCTACTACGCTGTGACCTTGGCAAGGCTTGGTTTTGAAGATACTCCTTGATCCCAGCACGCAATGGAGAAACAAAGTCCTCCCTTAAGAGACGGTATTGTACATCTAGATAGTGATCAATGGACTTGAAGGACCCTTTTGCTATATTTGGCCTAATAAAGGGTCGTCTATTCATGACAATATCAGCAACACCGGGGATTGTTGGAATGTCATGGAAATCATCAGGTGGGGTAAGACTTTGAACATCAAACTTTTGCCCAGCTGTCTGACTTTGGCCTTTGAGTGTCAATTCCATATGGCCAGCACGGATGTTCTTGAGCTCTTCTTCTCTGTCTTCATCAAGATTGCACACCTCTTTGCATATTTCGTCATCCATACCAACGCCATTTTCTTTCGATAAATTGACAATTGACTTCAGGAGATTCAAAGTGGTAGCCATCTGGATAAACAGACTAGGAGTGCGTTGCAAGATTGCCTTCAAAATCACAATCACGTGACGAATTATAGACTCTGAATTACTGTCAAAGGTTCCTTGTAGAATACCAGCAATGATGGCTGAAAGTCGCGAAGGCACGTGACGAGTGAGGAAATCAGATGCGCTTACTGTACTGAGGAGGCTAATGACATTCTGTGGAATTGATGTACATGTACTTGCTCTGCTAATCACTCTCAAGATCAGGATAATATCATTGGGAAACCTAGTACTGTCTTCATTCAACAATTTGCGAAAGTCTCCGGTGTTCTGGCAAAGAGAGAAAACGATTTCTCTGGTATCCTTCTCGTACAAATTTTGAAGGGTATCGATGGTTAGTTTATGATTATGTGTGCCTCTTCTGTGATTATTCCAATGTTTTGGAATTGCTCCTTGCGTAGCATAACTCTTTCCACTTGTATTCTCAATTCTAGGTCCTGCTGAAGAAGGCCTTCCCCTCGCTCTACCTCTCCCTCTCCCCCTTTCTGGACACCTGCCTTCCCCATCTTGTGTTCTTCCATAAGGTCGATGCATTTCAAGTAGTTTGCCTTCTAGGGACGGAAGAGTATTCGGTCAAACAGCATCTGCAAAAGTTCAAGAACTAGGAACAGAAAGTGACATTATCATTCGTTAGGAGGCTCATCTTTAACACACAAAATCTCGCATTTCTGGTTATACTTAACAAGATTATAACTTTGTGCCAATAACATTTTTAAATGCATAATTCCCATGAAGACATACATGAGCCATGAACCATGAACCATGAACCACGAACCACGTGCACGAACCACGAACCATGTTCCATGTATACTGGGAAAGACGATAACAAAATGTTTTGATAGAACTGAACCAACTACTAGAAGGTACAGTTGTACAACAATTGACATATTAGGTTTTTTTTCAGTATCTTTCGAAATTGTTTCATTGGGGTTATTTCTTCAGTTAACAGTTGCAGTTTTAATGTAGAGTTTGGGTTATTTACATTTATAAACTGAAAAGGCTGTTCTAATCATTACCCACCCACCCACACACTGGCATAAGTCCAAGTGTTGATCTGCTACTGTGAAAAAAAAGCTCAACCTAAAGCTTTCGTTTTGTTTTCGTAGAATCCAGATTCGCCATGTTTATTTCATTGGAATTTGAAGTCCGTGTATAGGTTCTATAGAATTAGGCCTACTAAATGACCGACGACATGGATTCAAGGTTATAATTAATCGTGTATTATAGGATAAGTGGAATTCAGTCACCTCTATATATCATATTCACGACATGTAATTTGCACATACATTCGATTTAAAGACAGTCGACTCGTGTATAAGTTTATACCGGGTAAAATTTGAAGAGAGAAACTTCAAAACTACTAAACGAATTGCCTACTAAATTATCCGCTATACGGGTTGTATGTTATTGTTAGAGTCTCAGGTCCAATACATGCACTTCCGTGTGCGAGCTATATATGGGTGTATATAAACTAACTGGTTTTAACACTTCCGTGTCAAATTATCGCTTGAAATCCCGTTTTTCCCAAGTTGTATTTTTTTTCCTGTACATAAAAAATACCCCCTGATCTCTATGAAAAAATTAATTTTAAACTCAGCGTTGATATACCGGATCAGACATATAAATTGACACTATTGGAATTGTCAGGTAGTATTTATACATCACACGTTGTATTCGTAACTATTCAAAATGTTAAAATAAACATATTTTGAAACTTCGCTGGTGGAATCTCTGAACATATACTTCACATGTACACGGACTCATTGTGTTCACACGAGCATCTTAACTCTGCGACACCTTCCTGTGATCATCGTAAAACCACTAACCTCTTTGCGCCGGCGCTTTAATATATTAACAGACGCCGAAATGTTATACCACAAGAAATGCATTCCTGTTAGATCTGTTTAGCTTTACATTATAAAAACTCCTAAGAACGCTAACAATTGATGTTAAATTTCAGTTATGTTTGGTGTAAATATGTCATTTCTTCCATTTTATAAATATCTAACTTATTAGTAACCGGTTTCTGTTCTACCGGCATCGTAATATAAAAATAGTGCTTCACAGTCCGTGATTGCTATAAGCACAGTGATGAGGTCATTGACATATGAATAAAGAAACCAGACAGAGTAAATCGAAAATAAACGTAGTATTCCCATATATTAAATATCCCCATGTATTTGTTAGGTGCTTAGTACGATAATCTCATTTCAATGTGATTTCATCATCATATCATGAAATAAATCTAAAACGTCATAATCTTATATATAAGGCTTATATACTCTGGGTATACTCACTACATATGTCACGTCTGTAAATCGACCCGCTGTACTACCTACACAGTCACATCATTTGGCGCACAATTGGCAACGGAGAGACGTGTTTACCACAAGATGACAGCTTGACCGAATCATGCAAGGAGAACTCACCAAAGCAGTGTCGGTATGCAAAGACTGAACAGTCGAGACTAGGGGTGGCTCTATCACCAGCTAGATCTGGTATGTACAAAATAAAGTAGGCGGAACAGGTGAGACAAGCACCATTGTAACGACCTTTTGTACTACGAATCTGACACTTCTTTCTCTTCTACTTCCTAGAACTCATTATATATTCATTGACCTCAATTTACCCTTACCACGAAGCGTGAACTCGTGATCAGTATACTACATAGAAATCAGCTCACAGTCTTTCAAGGTAATACGTGTATGCATAACGAAAGTTTACATTTTCACAGCCAGACGGAGAAATTACTCAGAAAATGAATGAAATTCGTCCTTAATACATAATACAAAACAAGCTACTATCATGGAAGGAATGTTAGTTGTTCATGACATCATTTATAGCAATGTCTACTCATACTCCAAAATACACTACAGTACAAAAGACAAAATAGACTTTTAATGTAATATATGAGCCAAATCCACTCTGACTAGCTAGATGCGCTTAAACTTTAAATCGTGTCCAGATGAAAGAAAAACTTACTGTATTCATCAAATGACTATCGAGTCTAGATAATGGTTGTCAAGGTCAGAGGTCGGTTTGCAGGTATAGCTGTACTGACACATGTGTATACATGTGCACAATGTTGCTAATATTGGATAAATTGCTTATTGACCTTAGATATGAACGTCGAGGTCATGGGTTGGTATATTATCAGAAAGGTTACCTCTCATAACATGGATGAAGACAATTGAATGGTTACATTTAGCAAGTTGATTGTGTACTTTTTAATCTTATCAACTGTGAACCTTTTATATATCTCATGTTGTTTTTTTCACAATTTCTACCATACCACACACTCTGGTCGTGTGTGTAGTGTAATAAAGATTGAATTGAATTGAATTGACCCTCCCAGGGTGACCTTATCAACAAAACTTCTGAAGTTGTCGTGCAAATTTCAGTTTGACCCTAAAGATGTTTGTGTCGAGCCATATCAGAGAATGGGAACACGTATAGTGTGGATGCAAAGGTAAAATTATATCGTAGGCTTCAATGTTTATCACATGAAGCTTAGAAACTGTGTTCCAAATAAATAACTACATACATACATACATACATACATACATACATACATACATACATACAACGCGTGCGGAGGGGAGGAAAGGGGAAGGAGAGCTACAAACACATACACAGAAAATAAGAACCAACACCATGCTTAAACATTTGGTTTGATTGAATAATATACAGAAGATATATCTTAAAACGAATTTCTTCTGCAGATCCTTCTCACTTGTTCTCATTTGTTCATATGTCTTTTATTGTATTGAGATTATTAGTAATGAACTGTTCCAATAATTCGATGAGCCCATCATTAATTTACGCTAATACAGATCCTATCAAACAAATTTTGGAACAATGTTTAACAATGAAAGTTTTTCTCTATTTTTAACCATTGATACTTTGATTAGCTTCTAATCAATTGTATATGTATGTACATGTATGTATATTTTATGACCATGATTGACGAGTCTGTGCGTTCTTAACTTTGCTGTGTGGAATTCATGATTACTAGATTAAATATTTAGCTTCAGTTAATGACTAATAGGGAATGGGCGGAGTTTAACATCCTGTTTATTGCACCAATTAATGAAATTTTCAGTATCACAAAAGAAAATAATTTTCGTTTATTGAACACTCTGGAACGAATGATAACGAGTGTATGCGCTGAACAAGCTTCACAAAACTTGGACCAGAGCTTGACATCACAAGAAAGACGACTTGGCCGGGAACATGTACATGGGCACGGACCTCCTTTCCAGGACAACCTTTCTCGCTGTTCTTTGTTTGGTTTCGAGTACTAGAAAAACTGCAGCTCTAGGTAAGGTTCATAATTATATAGTTTTAATGATTGTTGCTATATATTCTATTGCCGCACACGTGTGTTTTTTCAAACCAGAAATAGATATCATTTAGGTTAAAAGAAACTGAAAGATAATATTTCATTGTTTTCATTATTCATATACGCATTTTACCTCTAAGCAAGGACATAATGTTTAAAAAGTGTGTACACTGAAGAAATTTGCATTCTAAAATATAATAAAAACTTTAAAGTCTGATCAATTTCAATGATCATTTCCATTTTATATCCCCCTTAATATCCTTTGTGTTTCTTAAGTTCTTAATGCACCGACCATATTCAGTCTGCAGCCATGATACATGTAGAGGGTGTAAGAAACAAACCTAGTTGGTATTGAGTTTGTATTCTAAGTGTTTTTGAAATTAAAACCTGCACATTGCCCTTGATCAATTATAGCGTAGTCACACAATATACACCTTTTATTGGGAATAATTAAATTGTGCAGATATTTAAACGAGTCAAGATGGGTTAATTAGTTGCTAAGTAAATCAGTCATGTACTGTACTTAACCATCAACAATTATTAATAGCATGATCAATTTTCCCTCTTGCTTCAATTAATAATTCAAGTCATGCTTTGACACAGTTTTTGTTAACATCGTACATTGTATTTGAGTTGCGCCTTTATCAAATCTTGCCCTTCAATTTTGCTTCTCCCCCGCTCCAACCAAAAAGTAGAAAATAGAAAATAGAAACTGTCACTATCCTGCACATGTACCAGAAACACGATATCTTGGAAAGTAAACACTGAGAAACATGGCACTAAATGTAAAATTAATTACAAAAGAAATAAGTGGTGTTAATGGAAGTTTCAGTGTGTTCTAGTACCCTGAACCTTTTACCCGAGTGGCATCATGGATGAAGTATAGTTACGGTTATAGTCGACTACTCTACTGCTCTCTAGAGCTTGATGATAAAATAATAGTTATACTAAACACGCTTCTATCAACTCTGAAATGATTCCATGTTTGCCTCAACTCTTTAGGTTTGTAATCCAATTACGCAAATCTTTAACCCGTTTCCAAAGTTGCAAAATAAGTCCACGAAAGGGTGTTAATCGGATAATTGTTTTATTGTATTTTGTCAGAAATGTATGGTATTCAAGAAGACAACATGATATACACATGGAGTGACGTCAATAGAAGTTGGATAGGCCCCATCCAGAATAGTTGTTGCGTTAAATCCATAACTGTTATGGTTGATAGAACTATTGTGGGTGTCAATATGGATGGGCAACTAGTGACAAGGACTGATATTGCTGCAGCATGGCAAGGACCAATAGCAAATAGTTGTTGTGTAATGGATGTCACTTCTTTAGCAAATGGCATTTTGCTAGCTGCTGGACCAGACAAGAACTTGTGGACACGTCCAGGTGTGCAGGGAACATGGTCTGGTCCAATGGCAGACAGCTGTTGTATGACTGCTATGTCAACATTACCCAATACTGCCGAAATAATTGGTGTTGCAGGCCCAATAGGTAAATTACACAGGCGTCCTGGTGTACAGGGAAAGTATACACTAGCTAATAGTAACGGTGGCGTCTCCGATATCTCTATTCACCATACAGGAACAACTGTGGGTATTGGTAGTAAATGTCATGTATGGACAACAGAAAGCTATACGTCTCGCTGGGTTAGGATACCAAATAGCCAATGTGTAATCTCAGTTGCCTTCGTCGATAGATGTAAGTATATATGCGTTACTTGTTAGTTCTAATATCACTAGCCACTAGCCAAGTGTCATAATGTTGAAAACTATAGGGAATGGCTGGAAATATCAACCTTGGTGTAGGGCACTGATGTACACTGAGAATAACAATAAAGCAAATTTACTATGTGAGTTTGTACTTGAAAAATATTGAATGTGAAACCCAGTGTTCTACTCAGTAAGTTGCAAGAAATGTGTGTTACTTTTGGTATAGGAAGTAGGTTGCAGAGGAACAAAAGAACAAACGACATTAAACGTAACAGTCAAAATGAAACCGTGCCGTGTACACTACATCGGATTTTAATCAGATTGGGTTCAGTATATCAAATCAAATATCAAATCGATTTTGGGGTCTGCACCCAAAATTCAGTCGTCGCCCCCCCCCCCTCCCCATGAATAATGATTTCAACTTATTACCATACTCACTACTTATAAGGTATAGATGAAAAAGACAGTTATTGGTATAATAACAATTTTCAGTGAAAATATGTTTGTCTGATCGAAAAAATAATACCCTTGTTCTTATGCAGCTGTAAGTAGAACATTTTATGGTGTTTTACAAATTATATTGTTTGTTAAGTAGAAAAAACAATTCTTTGAATATCCAAAATAAATATCCGTATCCCATCCATATGACCACTTGCAAACTGTATGTGATACTTTTTTCTTTTTTTTATTTATTTATTTATTTATTTATTTATTTATTTTTTTTTTTTTGGGGGGGGGGTTAATTGCAAACTAATGTATGTTTTTAACTTACACACTAGTGTGCCTCATTAAATTGTTTAACAGTCAATTCAACAATACCAGCACCTGGTCCAATAACCGAACATATGATAGAAGTGCTGTCAACTCTATCGCTATCACCAGGATCCAACACTAATAATTCAGAAATATCTGATGACAAGGTATGAGACCAGTTTATTTTAATTGATTGTAATACTACTCAAGGAGCCATCATATATTACAGTTTAGTTTTTACACCAATCATCACTTATAGTACAGGACAATCTGGCAGATTTTGAGGTCAAGTGTGAAATTTATATTAATTCTTTCCACCAAACACAACGTGCTCCTCATCATCAGAGCTATCTTGATCTAGAAATTACATGTTGGAAATTATATTTTAAAATATCTAGGGGGCGTTCTGAAATAAATGCTTGCGAGGGGTTAGGGGTTCGCAACGTACATCGGTTGAAGTAAGGTTGAGCTTTTCTCGACCTTGATTATGAGTAATGCCATAACATGAGAACTGATTTACGTTTTTGTGTTGATGTTATTTAACGACCCTTGTAGATGATTTTGAACATGAAAATATGCGAGTTCTCCTAGTGTAAACACAAAGACATACGTTTGATAACACCTAAAACATAGCCCGACCTATTGATTTAGTTATTATACATACATTAAACTTAATTGGTTTACATTTCTACATTGTTGGCAAGGCTAAAAATTATGAGTTTTCATCAAGGCAAACAAACTGTGTGGATGTTTACCATTCTGAACTGTATTCAATGTAATCATAGATCATGGAGGCTGCAAGTACATTGCTCAATACCACCATTAGCCTTGCTAGGTTTGATATTCTTTTAGACGAAAGAATAAGATTTGCAAAAGGTAAGCTGTTATGAATTTTGCATATATAAATTGACAATGCTTTTTTGCATCAATAAAAGAGTAATTAACAAAACGAGAGATCAACAAACCGTGTAATAACACAGACCAGCGCCATCAACATCTTAGTATAAAACTATAGTATAATTATGTGATTAAGAACATAGTTACCTATTTCACTATCAGTCTGTAACATTTCCCAGGTGTACTATGACAGAACCTTGTGACGCGCGACTGCAAATGTGGCGTATTCGGGGTATTTGCACGAGTGATTGTTGTGTTCTCTGCGCCCATATTTTCACGAGCGTGGCGAGTTACTGAAACTCACGTGTCGTGGGGTTCTGTTATTACATATGCATAATATCTGAAACGGCAAACATCCATAACAGTCTCACAGAGCGTGTCTTTATTTGCGTACTATTTGCATGCAGGTATGCAATAATGTTTTCAGTATTGCATTGCAGCGAAAATACCACCTGTATGAGCGCAACCGTGCTAGTAATCTCTAGTACGTATGAATTAATATTCTCGTATTGATTAATGAGAGTAGTATTTCGCAACTGGCATAAGACTATATATTATGATAAACATGGACATTATATTATTTTATTACTTGTTTGTGCAGTAGTGCTATCATTGATTGTTTTTTGGATTTATATGTTTTTACGACGGATGTATGTTCCTGCCATAGTTAGAAATATTTCTAAAAGACAAACCATGGTGAGGGTTTAGGTACCTACCCACTGTACAATGATAACAACTTTGACAATATGGTTGAGATAAAAAAAATGTTATGTTAAAATAATAAAACTGTTAAAACTTGAATGGCTCTTAATATGTTATTAGAATATCTAAAGGTAAACGACCTTCTTCTTTCAGTAAAATCAGTAAAGTTTAGATGGTAAAGTATTGCTTGCGAACTATAGTTGTGAACTGTAGAACTGTTAATAGAGGTGATTAACTTTCGTAGCTCTTATTAATTCTGTTTTGCGACACTCATAAGGTAAAGAGACTCTATCCTTTTATCTTGCCCAAACATATCGTGGTGTCTGATGTGATGAATAATACGTAAACCTCATTTAATATTTTAATTGCAGAAATAGGGTTCACCATCGATGGTTTAATAACCTATGTCGCATCTGAAAGAGATCACCTTATGCCAGACACCCTAAAATTCTTCTCTAAAACTATCATGGAAACTGTACAGGTACTATCTACCTTTGTTGTTTGTAAGATGAACCTTAATACTGACCCTGTGGTCATCAACTCGTCTTCAGTGGTAATGCATCTCGAGGCAGGATCCTACTCAAGTATTGGTAGTAAGTCAGTGGATCTGGGTAATAACAATGGATTTGATATTCCAACAGCTGCGGTATTATTTCCAATGTTGGATAGGAATGCTACCATATATATGACCGTAAGTGAAACATACATTTTAGACGTGTGATTACCCAAACGAATAACGAATGTTGCAATAATTATGTTTTGTGAAGAAATGGTAGATTACTATTAAAAGAATGTCTGGCAGGTATTTTGATGGTTCGGTTCATCTCTCATTTCACTAAATGACGAACTTACGTGGATATGTTGCTTGAGAATATTGCTTCCAAAAACAGAAGGTTTTTTTGTGAAATTTCTTTTACGTATTTTGTTTTTGCTAGTCTTACAGTATCGATGTTGGACCCTTTCTCAAGAGTGATCAAGGAAGTACATATGCACTACTCGGCTTAGCATTCAATGATGATATGGGTGGTATCATCAAAGGTACGTTTTAGAAAGTCAGACCAGACATGTAATGTATTATCTCTGTTCAACAAACGTTGAAATATGAGACCAGCAGTTATATTTCACTGTTGCTTGCAGTTTGGTATGACGTCAGGTGTAGAAGACTAGACGAAGCTTAAGATTCATCAAGTTGACAAATCCGTTTCTGGTGTCTTCTGTTAACTTGTCTATACAAGGTTATCAGTGTCTACGTGTAATTTATGTCTACGTGTTAAAATTATCTGCATTTTGAAGTTAGATGCGGTAAACTGCGAATGGCTTTAAAGCATGGTTTGTATTTTACATCCATGTCACTTTTCTCCACAGTAAATAACACAAAAGAAAGCATCCGAATTCGAATTGGCAAGCAGACATTTGCTGACTACAATGGAAATACCACAGAACCAGTCATAGTGGACAATAGGACATCTTATAGTTGGAATGTAAAGGTAAAAGAGGGTTTTCATGAATATTTAAAACCTCTAGTTAGCATTGACACTGTGACCTATGGTATCTATTTTCAACATTACATTATACAGCCTGTGTATCGTCTAAAACATGAGATATTGGTATTTATATAAAACTTTACTATGTTCTTCTACAGTCTAAGTCCGTGTTCGTAACAAACTATAGCAAAATAATGTAACAACAATTAGTAAAAATCTATTTATTGCCGATAAAGGAAGTAATTTGTAAATAAACTGAGTAAACACAAATACTCACTCTCTCATGTTCAGTCTACACGTGCGCCTGTATAATTGAGCAAAAGTCTAGACGTTTATTGACAGATAGAAAGTCACCAATAAAAATAATAAGATTCATGAGTAACTTCATTTTAAAACTGTTGCCATTTTAAATTCAGAGTTTTAATTGTGTGTGGTTGGAATCGTATTTTATAGAGCTTTTACATTGTGTGATATTTGATTGACGTATACCTTTGTATATATGTCTTTGTGATGCTTGTGTTTTTAGGACCTGTAATGCCAAAAAGAAAATTTTCCATATGTTTTTAACAAATGGACAATAAAAATTATTATTATCAAACCTTTTCTCAACAGATTGTTCGTCCAAATACTGCCTTAAAGGTACATTTAACACTGAAGAGCGACGAGGATGTGTTTGCGAATACTTCAATGTATTTAAACTACGTTCCTAATAAGACTTCGATTGAATTTATATACTCTGCCACATTTGAAACAAATGGTAAACAGGCGACTGTGTTTATTCCAGAACACAAGACTAAGTTTCAAGGGAATTACACAGTTATCTTTCACCTTTCTTCAGGTACGAGTAAATATAATTGCAATTAATTTTAACAACCAGGCGTGTAACTTGCCCTTCGATTGGTCGAAATTTAACACAATCTGTACTACGTTATGCAATTTTATGCTATACATGCAAAGCCACAATGCCACACCATGCGTTACAATAAGATAAGACAAGATAGGTTATGACACAGTATGGTACACGATAGTATACATTCTGATATAACACGACACGGCACGTCATGACATGACATGACATGACATGACATGACAGACCATGACATGACATGACAGCGGTATTTCACATCCATGCAAGAGGAAGATTTTTCACAACCATGTGCCAGGGCTGTGGAAAAATATACTTTGTAACTGGGCAGAGAAGCACACAGCTGGTACATAGCTGTGCTCGCCTTCCTAGCACTAGGACGTGGCCACATCCTAGCACTAGGATCTGTACATCCTTGTGCTAGAATGTACAAGGTTCCCAGTGTATGACCATGGTATGACATGACATGACATGACATGATTTGATATATGGTATGGTATAGTAAGATATGATATGATATGATATGATATGATATGATATGATATGATATGATATGATATGATATGATATGATATATGATGTGATATGATATGATATGATATGATATGATATGATGTGATGTGATGTGATGTGATGTGATGTGATGTGATATGATATGATATATATGATATGATATGATATGATATGATATGATATATGATGTGATTTGATATGATATATGGTATGATATGATATGATATGATATATGATATGATATGATATGATATGATGTGATATATGATATAACATGACATGACATGATATGATATGGAAAGGTATAATATAGGATAAGGTATGGTATGGTACATTATGTGAATTAAATCGATCTAGTGTGGTTCATTCAATATAATGTAGTGTAGTTTATTGTGGAGTGATGTGTGTATAAAAAGTACAGTACGGTACAATACAGTACAGTACAGTGCAGTGCAGTACAGTACAGTGCAGTGCAGTACAGTACAGTACAGTACAGTACAGTACAGTACAGTACAGTACAGTACAGTACAATATGACAGTGTTGATACAGTATTGTATATTGTAATATAGTATGTTGCATAGCATTACACCACATGCATTCATGGGAATATGAAATGAAGAAATGCAAAATGGTGTTTGACATTTATCTTATTATTTAGATATTGATACAACGGCCAGCCTTATCATGACCCAACATGTATGTAGTTACTTAGATGAGACTTCCAATGAGTGGCAGCAAGATGGATGCTTGGTAAGAACCTAATTTCGAATTCACATTACACTCGGATAAACATTAATGACAAGTTAATATGCATAAGTTGATAATGGCTTCTGTTCCTATTTAATACCTATATTAACATGTGAATAATTGTCTCAAATTTGACTGGGATTAGTTGGGGTTTATCCATACACATCATAAACTGTATGGTCCTTTAACAACCACAATTGCTTGCCATATAGCTAGAAACGTTATTGCTTTTTTCATTTAATTATTCAATAAAACAGACGACTTGTGTTTGGAGACAAAGATCAATTCTTTATCACTGGCTGTTAGGGAACAAACTTCCGCAGTTTCTAAAGAAAAAGGCATCTCAGCACGTCATAGAAGCTTGAAAATAAAAACAAAGTATCGGATGTCAAGTCACAAGGTTGAAGTTACAAGACACATATATATAACTACATTATTCCATCGTGGATAGATGGACCTGATGCTGTAAAAATTACCAAATTATATTATATATATAAAATAAATATTATATATATATATAATATATATATATATAAATATAAAAAAAAATATAAAAAAATTATATATATATATATATATATATCATTTTTGTTTAATACACCCTGTATATCAACAATTGAGAGAAGTGTATATCCCACAATAATTCTTTCATTTTCCTTCGCAATTTCAATTTTATTATATATATATATATATATATATATATATATATATATTTGTTTAATATGCCCTGTATATCAACAATTGAGAGGGAATTGTATATCCCACAATATTTAGCCTCCTTCGCAATTTCAATTTTATTCTTCGATGAGAACAAATCATGTTCATACTCAGAATAATTTAGCAAAGTTTGTATTTTTTTGCTTTTCGTTTCACCAAGGTATATATATATATATATATATATATATATATATATATATATATATATATATATATATATATATATATACTAGTATATATATATATATATATATATATAATAAAATCTAAATTGCGAAGGAATATATATATATATAGTTTAGAAGACATACTTGCACTTCTATTGATATAATTGTGAAAAGCGTATACTTTTCACAATTACATATTGTCATCATTTGAAGAATATGTCGTCTACAAAATACTTGTAATTCTAGTAATTCATGAAAACCTTAACAGTTTGCAAGTTTCACAATTTATGATCTCTTTAGTAAACTATGGTTACAGCAATTTTCTATATAAGCGTTGTTCTGCTTCCATTGCAGGTTTCACCAGAGTCAAATTCTGACTTCACTCTTTGTCTATGCAATCACTTAACTATATTTGGAATTTCACGGGATATGATTTAACAGAAATGATGGACTGTCGATAAAAATACAAAATACAGGATAATGCATCATATTTTCAACATACTTTTTTGAACTTGACAGATCACAACCATCTGTCTAATCATTCCATTTGTGCAAGTTAGTTGATCTTTCTGGTGTCATATTCATCTTTCATCTCTCAGAATATTACCATTTTTATCAGAGAAGTTACTTTATCTATTGCATTTGAAATGTTAGCTTCCACATTCTTTTCTCTGTCTGATACCATTTATCAAGGGAGGTTGATTCTTCTGTTGTTGTTCGTTTACAGAGAGGAGGGATGGGGGTTATAATCAATTCACGATCTCAAAGATAAATGTGTTATGAAAGAATTTGATATATTTTATTTATTAACTTACTTACATACATGCATTAAGACGTCGTGTAACGGAAAAATATCATTACGGAAAATAGATATGTAAAACTTTCAGACAAAAAAATGATTATTACTTCAAATATGGACAAATCTTTCTTCGTTAGCTTTACAAGAAAAATATTAACATGAAAAGCATGAAAAAAATTGTAATAAACCTGTTTTTTCTTTTGTTGTAAGTTCATCAAAAGTAGTGATGTGGTTATCGAGATACGGATGACGCAAACTTGAGCAAACAAACGTTAGACCCATTCATGTAAATACATGCAAGTATACAGGAGCGTTGGATTATAATTTAACTTACACATGTACGGGTTTACATTAATGGGTTTACAGACACACATTTAATTTCATATACAGCGCATTGCATGTTACTATTCACTCACTGTTTGATATAACCATGCATACGTGCAAAAACCAATAAACAATGCACATTCTACACTGTAAGACAGCAAAATCGCAATGTGTTGCTACATTTAGTCTGAATGAAATAACCCACAACTAGCTAGATGCAGACACTTGGGCGCCAATGTTCTGATGCCTGCATTTTATTTCTGCCCACTTTAATCCATTTCATTTAGACATCATTTAATGGTGATAAAATTGACGCAATAACTTCTATGTTTTTGGATTTGTGTGTATTCATCATTTCGATCGAGAAACTGAAGTACACAATTTGATGACATCAACAACAAATTCTAAGAATTCGAAGACAGTGATGATTGACAGACCAATATAAAGACCAAGCGTTCCACCGATGTCACTGAATAACTTTTCGAGCTGATGGGGGAAGAAAAAAACAATAACATGAAATTCGGTTACATACATCAAGACCTATGGTTTCAACCATATATTAATTCAATATTTAAAAAAAACGAATTGTACAGTCTATTGCGATCAATCATGTCAATGACGCAAACACAAGATTCAAGATTCAAACTAAAATGTCTTGCCACTACACCTCCTACTGATAATATTGACCACAAATTTACAGTACAGATGCAATGTCGTTTTCATAAGTAATTGACTAATATCTAGAATATATCATTCTGGTTATTTGATGAAAAGAAATATTCAAGTTGCAGCTGTGCAGGTTTAAATCTTTCGAGCCAACTATTTGTAGCCTATATAATGACTTTACATTTTAACACAGGTTTCAGAAAGGAATACCATATTTATTTAAATCCACACCGAGATCATTTGTTTACTTCAACTGAAACGTAGTCGTTCATGATTTTCGTGATAACAATACACCTATGCAATAGAGTTTCAAAGAATAATCTATAATTTTTACCGGATAGGCTGCTTGTTCACTGATGACTTCATAACTCAGTTCTTCGAAGTAAATTTCAACACTGGCCAAGTTCAAACTGAAAAAAAATATCAAAGCAGTAATATTTTAGAAAAATTATAAATGTGATGTAAAATGTCACGGAATCTATAACTCTGTAAAATTGCCTTACAAATGTATCACAATCGTTAACTCTACAACAAAAACAACATCATCATCACCTTTGTCGCACAGTACCATTGTAACTAAATGTAAATGTTCTAAATTACATGTATATTGTAGAAGTCATGTGAGAACAGTTGTAAGAAGAGAGCCCTGGCATAACACATTGACTGTACAACTAGAGAATCTATACTTGTGCACAAAGTTTTACAAGTACTATACTGTACTGTAGTGGTTTTAGTAATGCTTCCTTCATTTCCAGGGAAATTGTGTCATATGTAAATCAGTTTTTCAATCACATATTCAGCTCTATGACTATAGAGGGACTATGGTCACGTGAACTTTTCGATAAATTCATGATTCACCACGCAGACCATGTCTTGAGTTGCACCACTAATCCGTTCATAGTTTCAGACAGACATTTTAAGGAAGATTCTTCGCGATGTATTATACTCCTATATTGAATAACAGGTAAAGTCTAATACACTTTATAGCATTATACACTAACCTGACAGCCTCCATGTTGTTCATGTTCCGTGTTTTATTGTGACTGGCATGTAAAGACCTCAATAGATGTTTCTATTACAGAAATATAAAAAATCATGACACGTGTTTTCAAGGTTATGCCAAGTTAAACACAACCAGGGAGATTTGTACGGTGAAGTCTCGATGTTACTAATAAACTATTGAACTTAAACATGGTGTAAACGGTTGTTTATTAGTTTGAGATGTCACGGGAACTAGCCCATAACACATTTCAACAATAACTTGCTTCACGGACAGTGTTTTATTAAAAATTGCATGATACAAAATGTCATACTCAAGGAACAGTAAAAGAACACACTAGTGTCGTTAGTAATAATATGACAACTTTACACAATATCTGTTGTTTAAAACCAAGCTGACAAACATACAACTAGAGTCCTAGATGACTCGTACATCATCATCTCACGTAACTCAAGAACAGTATATTTATTAGCCTATATGTTACACTGGAAGAGAAGAACACATTGTTAGTCTATTTGTTACATTGAAAGGGTGAGGTGAGACAACAAGAGAAGTCTTACCAAGTACACTTGTGAGGGCCATGCAGAATGTGATCCACTGTATGTGTAATACTTGTCCCTGCAAAGAACAGAAAAAAATAATCATGTGAGTGAGTGAGTGAGTGAGTGAGTGAGTGAGTGAGTGAGTGAGTGAGTGAGTGAGTGCGTGCGTGCGTGAGTGAGTGAGTGAGTGAGTGAGTGAGTGCGAGTGAGTGAGCGAGCGAGCGAGCGAGCGAGTGAGTGAGTGAGTGAGTGAGTGAGTGAGTGAGTGAGTGAGTGAGCGAGCGAGCGAGCGAGTATAATTGTTTCGATTGTCTTTCACGGATTTCTACATCCTTTACGTCAAGGTATAAAGTGTAAAGCCACCTAAATGAGTATGAACACGGGTCAAAGGGGAATGGCAATTAATGTATGAATAAAACCAATGTTGACGTACCAGCATGGCTGTGGACAGTAACAATTCAGCGCTTTCACTTGATAGAGATAGAAAACCAACTGACGACATAAATCTAAAACGAAAAGAAGATTAAAAATGTAATTATTATGTTTAATCGACGATAGAAAAAAGAAACAAAGCTATCAATATCTAGTTAATCGGATAATGAAATATTTAAGATAAAACCATCGGTACGTGATCTGGGATTTCATTTCATAGGTACGTGATATCTCGTACATTTGATGGGTTCGATGTAGAACTTGATAAATGATTAGTATGTGTCAACATGTCAACATATTAGGCGTTCAATGATAGGTTGATTGTTTCCCATCGACTGTACAAATGTAGCATACATAGAATTTGGAAGAAGGCTACACTTAAACATTTAAGCTATTACAAACACACAAATTTTACCTTGAGTTTTGTTAAGGATGGAACATGGTGGTGCATTTTCCAAGTGAACTGTAAGAGAACATCCACATCTCTCGACAACCGCCCTCTCACGACATGACTTTTGACAGGACTGAAATATAGAATGGGGGATATATAAATAACTGATTTATTGGAGGTATATCCAAAGCCTGATATCATAGTGCGATGATTCATTCTTCTTCTTCTTCTTCTTCTTCTTCTTCTTCTTCTTCTTCTTCTTCTTCTTCTTCATCATCATTATTGTGTTGTTGTTGTTGTTGTTGTTGTTGTTGTTGTTGTTGTTATACATACATATCCATTCATACCGTTGTTGTAACTTGTAACGTATTGTGTAATCGGCAACAGTTTTGTTCAAGTCTTGAGTTATATTTCAGAAAAACGTAGAAACAGCCTACCTCTACTTTATATCGATACTCTTTACCAAATATAAACTCTGTAGTTTCACTGTTCCCACATGATCCATGAGGCTCTGGTAGTCTTGTCATTATGCTCTGTAAAAGTGAAAAATATTGTATACACGTTGTGAATATTGCATGTTGTACAGGTAAGATCATCTTCAGTTGGTGGATTTTCGGAGAACCATTAGTAACTATAATATCTCGACAAGAACACATGTTAATATACACAAGTAATTTGCATGTGTAAGCCTGTCTTACAACAGGTGTTCTTTTCAATAAATGCACCACACCTGGACCACTTGTTTTCGATGTAGTACGTGTATTGTCGCCAAACAATCTCGAGAACATAAAATATGCTTTACCTCTCTTATTCCGAGTGACGTGACAGTGCCCGGTCTCACGGTAAATCCTTCATCCTCAGGGAATGTTGGGACATCGTGGGGAGTGATAGTTACACGTGCTCCAGCATCTCGACCATACAGACTAATGTATTCAGACTGTTCCATGAACAACGTCAATTTCAACCCTGTCAGTTTACAACAAGATATGCGAAGAAGGGAGAAAACACGGCGTAAGGTATGTGGATATGTAGTTTTGTTATCCCATGTGAAATTATCTACCATTCCAACTGTTGAACCTTCTAACCATGAACTAATCATGTGTTACAGTATGACAGTATGAAACCTCACATGGGGGGGGGGGGCTATTCTTTTGCAATTATGTAAGAATAATAGCCATTGTATGTGGGAATGACGTTACACTGAAGATGTTATAATTGTCAGATATTATCTAACAATGTAGCATCTTAGAGATAATATTATTGAAACTGATTTGTGTCGACCAAACTGAACTACGGCTCGTTTAGGGGTTTTCGAATGAGAGCGAAGATCTTGCGACATTTTGATCTAAACGAAGTGGCATATGATGACAACATTGGCCAGTAAACTATCACAGGCCTGTGTATGACCCAATAATATTCAGACACCAAGTTATTCAATCAGAGCATTAAATATATTCATTTGTATGTCTCGTTCACATTAACGTAGTGCATCAGAATATAAATGACAATCAAAGCCCCCCCCCCCCCCCATCACCCCTCCACGTTATAGTCAATTGAAATGTAGAATATCTATTACAGAATGACACATTACGATATGTTGTAAAATGAATATAGTTTGAATATTCAAGACAGATACAGACAGGGTGATTTTGACAACAAAACCTGTCAATATTTTACCGGTGACAACATCCTTTGTATGTACAAAACTGACGGATTTTCATAGGCAAGATTGAAATTTTCTTGAATTGTGTATAAAATTTAATGTGGTGTTTATCTGTGTGTGTCTACATACCAAATCCACTAACATAGACTGTCAATGTTCTCCAAAACATGACAAAACTTACCAAAACTTGCTCCAGTTCTAGTTGCATTAAGGACAGGTTGTCCGTATTTGCCATGGTTGAATTTGTAACAGTTTCCATACGCATCATCTTCGAAAATGTAAAAATCTTCACTGTATGAAAAAATAACGGAAATATTCAAATAAATAGGAAAACCGCGCCTCGAAAAGAAAACACTTAAACTATTGCTGTTACCTTGTTCAACAAAACTCCAACCCATTCTCACTTGAAATAAAGGAAAATAACAAAGGTCAGGGGTCACCATAAAATTATAAAGGACGGACCAAAACTTTAAAAAGTAACCCATTCTAGATTCTAAAATGGCCGTCGAATATTTGGAGAAAAGGAGAGTTGACAAGATGGTAAATAACTGTCTGTTGATAATATGACAAATGCGTTGAGAGATTTGAATAACTTGGATTTCGTGGCAAATATGCTGCTGAGACACATTCTACCAATCACAACACATGACCACCATTAACTTTGCTGACATGCAAAATATCACCAGGACCTAACAAGTTAAAATATATGATTTTAAGAAATAACTTTTGATGTAGACAAGTTTGCAATATATACGGCTTAGTGTTCAACCCAGGTACGTCAGTACCAGTGGTAGCTAGTGATGTCTCAAATACGTTAGGCTTACAACAGTCAATACAATTGTCGCGTGTTAAATTTTGAATGACCCATACCTAGCAATGCACGGCTTCTCATCAAATGCACATTGTACAATAAAGTCTTCTGCCTGGTGTCCATATTGCCGTACCTCTGCTTTTGACAATTTCAGCACATTTTCTAGATCGCTGAAATCGGGTGTTGAACTGAAGGTCATAAAGCCTTCCCAATCCGGGGGATTTTCACCTTTAACCCTTTCAAAACGATTGTCACGGTAGTAATTCTGACGAAATTTATCATATGTGAAAGGGTCGTCAGACAAGTCCAGGAACTCATCGTACCAACCATTTTCAAACACGTCAGAGATTGTGTACACTGGAAGAAATTGGATAAGTCGTTAAGTGTAAGGATTCTAATATCAAAAACTAAAGTTTACAAGTCATTCTACTTCCTAAAACATTCAATCACACAGATAAATTGACCAAAATGTATATACTCGATACAGGAAGAATACTAATGGCATAATCTAAAAGTACTATTCCAAACTTTAGGCGGACTAGAACGTTCACAAAGGTATATGAGTTTCATTTGTTACCTAAACAATGAGTTCAAATTTATTATATACACATGTATTCACCTTTGTTGGTACAGTTTGAGTGCTCATCGCTTTCATCTGGACAATCGGCGACTGTGTTGCACTCCTTGTAACCATGGATACATCGTCCTCCACCACAATCAAATTCAGTCGAGCTACAACCACGGTCAGCTGAAACGATGAGGAAACATAACTGTGTAAAATTTACACAACGATTACTTTTTTAAAGTCTCTACACCGTCAAGAGAAGACATCGCAAACCTACAGGACAGTGACGTTCAGATTGACTATTCGTACTTTCTTGGCAAATGGACATATGCACGTTATTCTACTACATTTTGGTTAATATACATGTGAATCGAAAGTACCACGTGTACATTTGTACACTTACCAGGTGTTGTCGTCACAGATACTGGTCTTTTAGTCGTTGTAGACCGAGTACAGTTGTTCTCATCCGTCATATCCCGGCAATCGTTGGTGGAATCACACAACAGATGTTCAGGAATACATAATGTTCCGTTGTCACAAAGGAAACAGTTAGTCTCTGTAACTACAATCACAATCAAACGAATTAGTAAAAGGAATTTATTCCAAATTTCATGTTCACGACATGGGGTCATATGCATCGTCCAAATATATGGTATTAAGTGCAACTGTAAACAAAAAATAAAAGTGAAAGTCTAATACTCACTAGTTTCGGCTTGCATCACGACACGATGAACTATTTCGCTTTGTGTTGTTAGTTCATCAGTTATCATCTCATATGTATAGTTGATAGAATACCCACTACCTTGGACAAGTGCATCACTGTAGAATGCCACGAACACTAATCCAGTATCAGAGGTCCATGATGATGGTAACAACTGTCCACAATGCAGTTCAGATTTTCTATGAGTAATTCCGTCTTCAAACTATATCAATATATAGGAAAGTCAGTGATGATGTTTGCAATTCTTAGATTGGGTATCGATGGTATAAAATGGCATAAATATATCATATAACCTTGTCAGTGCAATGTGTGTGATATTTCTAATACCACACTCCGGGCATATACCCGTCCCGTGGAACTGACAGTTGATAGAATTGGAGATAATAGACATTCTCGCAAATCAGAGCTTAATTTTTTTCTGTGTCACAGCAAACAATCCTTTTGACGATGTGACTTGTACGGTATCGTAAAAGGGCTGTGGTTTACGACGATGATGATGATGATAGAAAGGTGGTTCTAGTCAACCTATGACCACTCATGACATGGACGTTTTTGATACCATCATCTGTTGATGTCGTACTAGTACATTAATGGTTAAACATGGGTTATCTTTAATATACTACATAAGTTTTACCGCGTGTTTGCAGTTTTTAACAGGTATAATCCCAAACTGCCATTCAATACTGCATTTGAATGGATGTAGACACACTGGCGAAAAATGCAAAGAGCAAAATTTAAGAACATTGACATTTATTTAAAGAACGTACCAGCACATAGTCATAATCACACGTAGTATGGTCTTCAACGTCAAACTCAAGAAACTGGAAACGAATTATTCCTGGACCATATTCCCTTGTATCAATGATTATACTACAGTATATTCCAGCAGGATAATTTTCAGGATAATTAGGTGAGTTTAATGTAGCAGACACTGATGTAATCACCTGGTTGCAAGAATCTGAAAGGGATGTTTATGTTAAAAATTTGCTTACCACTTATTTTCGCTGGCGAACAAAAACATGGTGACGAAAATGCTTTCTTGTACATGATCACAATGTACCAGTCTGGTAATTACTAAAATTAGTCTTTGAGAACTAGCTGAAGACTGTAAAATCAGAACATTTTCTAGTGGTGAAAATATCTAGGTTGGAGGACTATTTATCATCATATGGTAATTTCTTGAATGGAATATCCTTCCAATATGCGCCCTCATATCAGTTCTGTCGACGGGTAATTACATACATGTAATGGTTGGAATCCCGACCCTTTATAATAGGGTTGTAAATCAGATGTTTTGTGAGCATATAACACACTTCTAACGGTACATATCAGCTCGGCAATAAGCATACAAAGAAGTCGACGAACAATACTTACTGGTTAAGTTATTGTTATCTGTGTCATATGTATAGTTGAACGCATAGCCTTTCTTAGTGTACACTTCATCACTATGGAAATGAAGGTACACGAGTCCTGAATCAGATATCCATGATGGTAATTCTTGTCCACATAGTTGCGGTGATTCACGTAGTGAAATCCCATCCCGAAACTGCAATATGTCAAGTATACAAATCAAACATGTTGAATATATGGAATTATATTATACCAGTATATTGATGGTGGAAATCGAGGGATCTGATTGGTCTAGACATCGAACTAGCGCGTCTAAAACGAGTGATAATGCACTGCTGGTACGATAATGCACTGCTGGCACGCGTCCAAATTTTGTTCGTCTACGAGCGTTGAGTTGTAGTCCGCCGTGATACTGATAGTGAACTCTTCGAATTGTCAGAGGAGGATTTTCTCTCAATGAGACAATATTTTATGAGAAATTATGAAGGAAATTTCGAGAGCAACCCAGTCATCGCGTATTTGTTCAAACCATCGCCTACTACATGTACTAAGGTCAAGGCGCTATAGCGCTAGGCATGCACGAGATCGGTCCCAGCCCAGCCTCGGCGCGGCGCGGCTGGAGTGGAAACATTGGTGAGCTGTCCTGTCCTGTCATAAAAATGAAGCAAGTGAAAGAGGTTACACTGGCCGACTTACCATTAATCTAAATAGAAATTTGTCTGGGATCCTGTCCTAGAGTATCAGTCATCAATCCGAGAGGGAAATCCTCAAACCCGAAAATCTACTGACGTAACTTCCAGTAATATAAATACATTGTAAATATCAACCTATCTATCATCATTTCACCGAGTCGCGAATTCAGCCGGGAACGATCGAAGCACGCTGTATTCAATAAACCACTTCAAGTTTATACCTTGAGTCAAACAGGTTGTTTATTCATCACTGTGCACTTTTAATGAGCCGATCAATGTACAGATTATCCCTAGAAACGACGAGCAGATAAAATAAATCCAGTCGCTGCACGACGTTCACATTGAGGCCAAGATCAGCTGTCTTGAAAAGAAGCGTTATTGTTATGCAAATTAGACACAGAGGCGCATATGAAACGAGAAAACGTTATTTCTTATCTTGTTTCCGATATTTTCAATATACTGGTATAATATAATAGCGATAAACCACCCCTGGGGAAGGTATACCACTCGGTTTTGACCAGTGAACTCAATATATGCACTCGCTATCGCTCGTGCATATATTTCGTTCACTGGTCAAAACCTCTTGGTATACCATCCCCAGGGGGTGGTTTATTGCTTAAATAGTAGTTGTAGGTTGAAAGATTTAGTAGCATTGGGATTTATACACTGTAGCAATTTACATTTCACTATTTTTCGCCCACAGTGTAATTTTTGGCAAATCTTACGGATACGGTAAACAATAAATCGACCATGGCTCATAGAGTTATTAAATGCGCATTTCAAAGAATAGAATATTAGGTGCACAACTGTTCTAATCAAGGTAATACTATGGCAACTGTATGTCATAATTTCGGCTCAAATTTATGTATATAAATACTGTTCGCACTAATTTGAATCATTTACAGGTCACAGACAGACAGACAGACAGACAGACAGACAGACAGACAGACAGACAGAGACATAGACATACACACACACATGCAGACAGACAGACAGACAGACAGACAGACAGACAGACAGACAGACAGACAGACAGACAGACAGTAAAAAGTAATATTACTTGTAATACTACTTCGTCACTTCATTACAAACAACCGTACCTGAAGATAGTCATAGTTGCATCTAGTCTCGTATTCGATGTCGAAATCAAGAAACTGGAAATATAGTTTTCCTACACCATGTATCCTGACATCGATAGTTAGAGTACAATCTTCATTAATAGGATAGTTCTCGGGATAATCACTGGACATAATAGTAGCAGACATCAAACTTATGAAGTCGTCACATGTACCTGAAAGATTAGTTCGAGTATTTCATGTATTAGACTGAAAGATCAGCCGTTGTGGGCGCTCTTCTTATCCCTATCCACAAATGAGGGAGGGGGTTGATAAGTATGCCTCCTGGCAACGTACTCTGCAGTCTATAATGTATATGATGCTCCTAACCAACATTTACATATTCATTCAATGTGTATACACGTACTTCTATCACGATACCAGAGCTTTCTTTCTGATCTCTGTCGCTAGCCAGTCTCAACTAAGACTCCATACATGAATGTGTGTTACCATACCTAATCCTTTTATGATAACTAATAAGAACTCTATCTCTATCTCTATCTATTCGAGACAACCTTAAAAATACAAGCCAGCAAGCATAATCTCTGTCTATCATGCAGGCAGAGCCTGTGTTCAATATCCAAGCAGCCTAGACTAAGAACGTAATGTAAATTAAAATGATGACAATAAAATGTCAATGGAATTTCCATACAGTGTTCAACTTGGTTGATTAAATACGTGACAATACATCTCTGATCAATGAAAACAGATTTAGCAAGGATAACATTAAGATATGAACGTGAATGTACGTTATATATAGACTGGTATACTAGTAGTAGACTACGAAATTACTTCAAAAACAAACAAGTCATAACAAAAATTAATCCACATTTGTAAAGAAACTACAACAAAAAGTTGTCGAGGTGCAAATATAAAAGTTAATACTATTCACCACTAAGATTGCGTAGTGTGTAATGGTCGCCGACACAGGGCGCCCTCACACATCCACCATGCGCATTTTCACTTCAAGAAAGTGAAAGCTGATAGCATGACACATCTTACATACTATATCATTACGTCATCGTTCATGATATCCCACCCGAGGTTTGATCCACATTACCTGGTCTATAGTCGATGCAACCATAGCAATCACAATAGTTAGGTCCGATACCACACCATCCACTCGTCGAACAACATGGACTATCACTCGTTGGATCACATTCTGTATCACCCCCATTCGGCAATGGAAAATAATAACCACATTTGCCGTCCTCTCGCCAATTATCTGTACAAGAAACCGATATTGTTAAACGTTAGAAGCGGTACATATATAAATATATTCCCCTTTAATTAATTCATTTAGGCCTATACATTGTCGCTATCATATAGACATAATTTGTGATATTTGCCATTTAATTGTTTGTGTTTCTGTACTGTATCCCTTGCAGTGTTATTTGATACTCATAAATATTTAACTGTAGCAGAGTACAGAAGAGATGCCTAAATTGCTCTAGGAAAACATGGCATAACTTATAAACTGAATGAAAAAAGACGAATTTCAACACTTTTTCTACAAGACAAATTTCTAACAGAGATACAGATATAGCTGTAACAAACTTTATTTAAAAAAAAAGTTGTACCGCGTTTATGATCTACACATCCATCACAGTTACAGTAGTCGTCACCATTACCACAAAAACCAGCACTTGAACAACACGTAGACAAACTGTAAGGATTGCACTGTGAGGGCGCTCCATTCGCTAACGGATAATCAACGCCACACCTGCCATCATCTCTCCAAGGGTCTATAAAAATAAATAATTTTTATGTACCGTAATATGAAATTACGATTCCATGATTTAAAAAGCATACGTGGAATTGTATTTTCAAATACCTGTGACGAAATCGTGTTGGAGAACATGACTGTTTATTGCTGGCGTTGAAAGTTAAAATTTTAGTAATTACGCACGAAAACAAACTCTTATTGAAAAAGATATCTTTGCGGTATGTTTCCTGACATCTTCTGACAATAGGGATGGGCTTCGATGTGTTTAATTCATACATTCTAACAAGACATGCTACCAAGTTATGTATAATAAAAAGTAACGTCAGAACGTCTAGCTAGTATACCTAACATTGTCACACAAAATGAATGTTTTTTATATCGCGTGAAAACATAATCTGACATTGCCGGCACTTACGTGTATTGCCGTCTGTACTGTTATCAATAATTTGCTGGAAACTATATGTAATTTCGTATCGCTTTCTGTTGCCAGTTCCGTCACTATGAAATCTCACATATACGAGTTCTGAATCAGATGTCCAGGGCATTGGTAATTCAGTTCCACACAGCTTTGGAGATACGCGATATGTCAACCCGTCTTCGAACTGTTAAAACAACAAAATATCTTATCAGTATTCACACGTCCGCAGGTCAAACGTAATGATAAGTATTTGCCGAAAGTGCACAAAGTGTGAAATTAGAGCGGCGTCCAATGATCACTTCTAATAATGGAAAGAAAAAGACAGATATGCGATATCGATAGTTGGTGGCGCTACTAAATCTAAGCGCGCGTAGGACAGAAGAGTGACACCAACGACAATGTCTTGCAAACAGATAACACATGAAATTATTGCCTCGTTACAATACCTGAGCGTAGTCATAGTTACAGCCACTTTGACCTTCAATTTCAAAATCATGAAACTGGAAACTGATTTTTCCCACGCTCCCTCCTCTGACGTCAATTGTGACAGTGCAGTCCAAACTATTATCGTAAGGTTGTGGATAGTTTGGAGAGCTTATTATACCATTTGTTGACTTGAATAAGCGATGACAGGTACCTAAAAATAGTGGATTTGAACAGAGTAAATAATACTTTTAGACGTAAAATAATAAAATGCGGCAACATTTCATTAATATAAAAAAAAATAATCTATTGAACTTTATATAAACCCTGGAGTGAAAGTCATGCTGAACGATGTACTTCTAAAGGAAAGTGGACTATATATGTCGTTAAATATTTTTGAATTTTTCTGTAAGAAACCCACGTTGGTCAAGCTTTCCAACTTTCTAATGTTAACAATTTTCGACGGCGTTTGACAAATCCAACTGATATGAAACGTTATATATTATTTTTTTTGTAAGATTAGTAAGCAACAAATTAGCACTCACCTTCTGAATAATCAACACAATTAGCACATTGACAATAAGCAGGACCATTGCCACACCAGCCACCGCCTGAACAACAGGGCGAATCGCCCGCAGGGTTGCACTCCGCAGGTTGTCCACTGACCAATAAGTTTGATGGTCCGCACCTTGCGTCCTCTCTCCAGAGACCTGCAAAACATACGTTTGCGATTGGTAATGAAACCTGTACAATGGACAACCAAGAGAAAGGAAAAGTATGTTCCTTGTCTATAGAACAACTGTGGGAATATATATTAGTCGATGTTTGTGATTACATAAATCCGACATTATGATTGGCAAATAGCTATAAAGATAAAATTGCCTGCATCATCTCTCTCGAATGTATAAGCCTGAACTTGACGATATGTAGTGTTTAGGGTTTTATCTTTTTTTTCAAAATGTGTTCATAGGATAAAACGACAAAAATCAAAGCTAGGCATGATTACAACATCGGAATTCGATCACACACTATCTGCTGTGGGATAGATATATACAGTTGTGGACGTAAAAAAAAGTTAGACAATATTTACTTGGTCTAAAATCTATGCATCCCGCACAGTTACATGATTCAGATCCGATACCACACCAACCATCAGCTGAACAACATGGGGTATCAGGATTGCATTGTGAAGGGTTACCGTTAGGTAAAAGATATAAAGGCCCACATCTCCCGTCACTTCGCCAAGAACCTGTCAAACAAGAGAGAAAACAATATTTGGATGAAAGTTTTCCTTTTTATCCCAGTATTTATATTCTTAGTTTGGACCAGAATGACCTGTGTCACACTAGTTATAAATATACCTTTCAGGTTCATGGTCGTTCATGGGCTTTCATGTACACATTGTATTCTATGGGAGTCGACTTTATATTTCAATCTGACACTTGGCCACAGATTTGTCTCTGATGATGGCAAAAGACGATCCTGCAATTGTGATATGAGGACAGATTAACTGATTAACACAAATGATCTTTGGCAGTGATGTAATGGAAAGTTGTAAATTAATACCGTTATATTTGATCTCAAGTAATAAACAAAGAATGAGAAAGGGGGTGGTAGACATTTACGTCCAAATTAAAAGATACACCAAGAGGGAAAATGGAAAAAATTGCCATACCTAACACATAACTGATACACCCAAAACATTCACAGAACTCAGAGTCATTGCCGCACCATCCATGTGTTGAACAACACGGACTAGAACTGTCAGGATTACATTCAGCTGGTGCTCCATTAGGCAGAGGATGATCGGGACCACACCTGTTATCATCACGCCATCGGCGTCCTTTCAACAAAACAGAAGTGATAGAATGATGTTGTACGTAATCAAATAAAATCGCAAAACTGTGGTACTATGTACTATGTTTACGTAAAATAAACACTTCCACTGCATAGTGTTATTGATAAATCTGAAATAGTTTTTGTCGAATGAAAACTTATCTTGATCCCCACCCGCGTTCCACATACACGTATTTAATCAACAAGATCAAATAGGGGAAATGGGGAAAAAACTCATGGTCATGTTGCAAAGTTGTTAAAATATGAAATCCATAGAGCTGAACTACAATGCTAATAATATCACTGATCATTGATAAGTTCTTATATGAAATGAGATCATTGATTTGCCAAATCCCTTAAACGCCAATCTGGTCTCTGGTAGAAACAATCAACTATTACTTACCGGTATCACTACAAAGATTCGAATCTTCATCAGATTCATCGAAACAATCAGATTCACCATCACATTTCCAGTATTGTACGATACATTGACCACTTAAACACCTGAATTGACCCGAGGAACAAAACCCTGAAACCATGAAAAATGTGAAGAACAATTAATATATACTACACAAATATAAATTAAGACTTGGTGCCTCCACATGATGGTTACATTTTTATAAATGTCATTTCACTTCTCCCTTGGTGTCGAAGTTATTAATGATTCATATCGGCTAGTTATAATTAAATCATTTTAAACTATTTATGTACGTTGATTTCATAGATCACGTGACGTAATATAAAATGCTCCGCTATTATTTATTATGCGATGGGATGCACGGTTTTTAAAAAGTCATTTTTCACGGTTAAAAAGAGGAAAGCAACCACAGGCCATGTTAATACAACTTCAATTTCAGTGGCATATTAAGGTTCAACGGTGATCTTCCCTGGTGTCATTAATTTGAAATATGATTCTGACTCTTCATGTAAAGTATGGAAGGGTTTCTAACGAACATTCCTACAATCCTAGATATCATTCTTGGAAAAGGACAACAATTGAAATTATTCTTACCCACAGTCGTTGGGGAATTATTTGTACAGTTCACCTCATCCGACCAATCGCCACAGTCATTATAACCATCACAGTGAAACTCGTCGGGAATACACTTACTGGAGTTACACTTGAATCCTGTAGCACAGCATTGTGGACACACACCGGCGTGACATCTGGAATCGCCGTCACAATTATTACTACCTTAAAGAAAAAACAGACATACAATGACCGAGATGAAATATGAAGAAAAATCATCCATTGTTGATTGTATCATGCATTAGATCAACAAATTAAACGGCAATTATTTGTACTTACTAGGGCAGCCAGATTCATCTGATCCATCTAAACAGTCTTTAGTTCCATCACAGCGTTTGTCTTTAGACACACAACCACCTTTGGTTTCGCATTTGAACTCCCTACTCTTGCATTCTACATGGCCAAGAAATACAATTGTTATCAAAAATAAGATAATTATGTAATTACAATTTTTAATATAATACTCCGAAGGTCAAGGTCGCAGTATACATGCTACAAATGACAATGAAGCACTTTATTTGTCTGTACAGTGAAACTCTCCTAAATTGCTCCACACCACTTTCAGTGACAGACAGTGTTTAAAGCGGCAAATGACTTTCTGTGCATAGAAAACCCCAATATGAGTGAAACCGGGTATCTTATCTTCTAGACATTTTATTACGTCATTATTCAAGATTACAGTAAAGTCAACTTATAGTTTTCTTCGATTTAATTGACAATTTACTTACCACAATTATTCTCATCTTCGCCTTCATAACAATGTATATATCTGTCACAATAGTAGGACTGTGGTATGCATGGTCCCAGGAAACTGCCACTTGCACATCGGAATTGGTCACTACCACATTCACCTGTAATCCATGCAATGTTGTATCAGTTTGTACACTTGTCTGTGTTTTCAAAAGTAATCCAGTAAAATGTGTACGTACAGCGCGTGTCACGTTACTGTTCACGTTCACTTGCTCTGTTAGATACAACCATGCAATACTTGGCGAATGTGTAGTCTTGGATGAAATTAGACGAATTTAGTATGCTATTAATGATGTAATTATATTACTGATACCAATATTAGAATCAGTAACGAGAAATCGATCAACAAATGTTAAAACTATAGAAAATGGAGTATAACCAGATGGATGAAAACAACAGACACGTTTTTATATAAACACTTCCCAAGAAGTCCAGTGAAGGCCATCCCCTCATGGTTCAGTGTTAATATGTATCCAATAGAGTGCTGAAAAGGCGGCATATTTTGAAAGTCAGATGGATATTCATGATAATAATTATCCGTTTTCTCAATTTATTATCGCATGTGCTCTGAACTTTCGTATTGTGTGAGAACATATTAGATTAACTTATGTATGCCTGTACTATAATTACCGTATATACAGCCTTCTTCGTCACTGTTATCACCTTTGCAATGTCTCACTCCGTCACAGACCAAGAATCGCTTAATACAGTACAAACCACTCGTACAAGCAAAATCACCTTGTATGCATGGACCTGGGAATATTTAAAGACACCAGCACACTCATAGTCATATTACCCTACAATGGTTTCAGTTAATGCAATGATTCACTAAGGTTAGTAGAATAAAGGCGCAAAATGTTCATAAACAATTCGATACTATAAATCACCAATCATTTTAAGTACATGTATTATGAAACGAATTAGTGTATATCATGTCTATATCTATACAAATGAAGATATCCGAAATGAGTTACTGTGAGTTGCTGCTGTCTATGAATGTTCAAGTCAATTGTGGAATACAATTTCTTTACAGGTCTTGATTTACAGGTTTAACTCGCCTTAAAATTTGGTGTACTTGCAATTTTCAGTACCGTAATACGTATTGCAAGAGCCTTCACTGACTCAACACCTTTAATGTTATGATAATGAACTGAGTACATGTACCGAGATTCGAATTTGAGGCAATCCAAATGTGTGTGTGGTTTTTTTTTTTAAATACAAGTGCTAACACTTGTCAGTGGGCTTAAGTATTACGAAAACAAAAGTTTTACAACTTTAGAAAATACCGTCTTTTGAATATTATTTTAATAATTTGAGAACGTACTGTAATAAGGCAGTATGACGTCACCGTCAACAATCAGCATGTCTTTGTGGACACTCTCAGCTATGGCAGATCGTCGAAGTTTATTGGTATTACAAACTGTGACACTTGGAAACCGTAGAGAGGGTTCGGTAACCACATTTATCTGTCGTCAACAAAATACAAAAGATACTTCATTAAGTGGGCAAGACAAATTATTTTAATAAATGGAATACGTCAATCACTGCTTACAGGTTAAAGTCTTGGTTGTGTAATCAAAACTGTATTGTATTGTATTGTATTGTATTGTATTGTATTGTATTGTATTGTATTGTATTGTATTGTATTGTATTTAATTTTTTTTAAAATAAAAAAAATTTAAAATGATGAATATTTTTTAATTTAGAGTAAAAAATTTAAACTCTTTATGACTGTATAAGTTGAGGGTATACAATTTGGTGGTCATTACAGCACGTTGTAGGTTGCTGTCACTCTCTTAATTGTTTGATAAAATCTTGCAGAATTCGAAGCCAATGAGAAACAGCACATGCACACTCCACACTTTAAGACAGCAAGATCGCAATTTCTTGTACCTTGCTACATCTGATCTGATCGAAATAAACCAATTAAACTTCCCATATGAAGACAGACGGACGCCAATGTTTTGATACCTGCATAGTCTCATGTTAGTTCATTTCACTAGAGACAAAATGTAGCAAGAAACTGTATTCATTATCTTGATTTGTAGCATGTGGAGTTTGTTATTGGTTTCTGCATGGTTGTATCAAACACAGCGAGTAAACTGTAACATGCAATGCACTGTATCACAACCGTGTCTGATCGCAGACACTTGGCAGCTTCAATCAAAACATATTTTTACTATAATTTCGTTCTGGAATGAAACATAAGTCATTGGCGTTTGTTGTTGAAAATGTTAACCTGCTCTGTGTATTAAAAATATCACACTTCGAAATTGGTAAACATTTTACTGTTAGTACCTACCTTGTTAACCACTTCAAAGTCTAAATAGGCTGTCACCAACAAAGAAGTCTGGACAACGAATGCTATCATGGCGATGACAAAAATGGACACCCACAATAGACGACCACGGTTACTTCCCGCCGCCGCAACACGAGGAATTCCATGCGCAGTCGTATTCGCCATAAACCTTTTGACGACAGGAACGAAGCCAGCATCACTCTCAGCACTCAAGTCTGGCGTTTGGTTGTTCGGGTCAGACGCTACTTTATTCCAATCTCCTTTTACAATTGTAGTACTAGGAACGGTATTTGAGTCACCCTTCATATTATCGATATTAGTGTGAGAACCTGATGGGACTTCACTACAGCTAACATGTCCTGTCGTTGTTCCTTGGTTCTTCATGTTGTTCACTTCGATTTCTTCGTTACCATGGTGTTTGTATGTACCAAATACCGTTATACTACTACTGTTCCTGCGAATGGAAATATGGAAATAGATTATGTAATGTGGGATGAATGTCCACTATTTTGCCTGCATAATTCTTAGACAGTCACTATGAAAACTTTGGTTTTGCTAAGAATAAGAAGCAGAGAAACAAGAGAGAACCAGATTTAAACTGAATGCCTCCCGTAAGGGAATCACTAATTATGCAAATAACTCATTAAAACTATTTAAAAAAATATGGTAACAGGCTTTGTTTTTTGGACAAGCGTGCTTTCTTAGGTTAATGTATGTAAGAGTGTATGATACTGCTTAATTACTGATTTTGTTGATGTCAATGACCAGCGATTCCTGAGTAAGAGTAACTCTAAGCTAACTAAATGAGTGTGATTCCCCGAAAAAAAAGTGGTTAGTATCAAATCATAACAGCCTTGTTACAATTGAAATAAAATTAAAAAAGAAAGTTTCAATAAAATTTGCGACAATGAAAGTACTAAAATGTTTACTCTCGTAAATTGGGCGTGTGATGAGGCTGTACTCAAAATAGTTCGTCAGAGACTAGATGTTGCTACATGTAAATCAAAGAGATACTGTAAGTTGATTGGGTAGGAGAGATAAACGACATGCTAGCATCTATACACACAACTACTATACGCAAATAAATGTACCAACAATAGTTCTAAGAATTGGAAACATCAAACCAAATGATCTTACATTGAGAACTAAATCAACACAGGACAAGGATCAACCAACCAAAACGTGCATAAAATTTGAATATTAATACCCCCCCCCCCCCAACCATAAAAAGGAAACCGCAACATAGTCGTTAGACTGCCACGGTCTTCTTTCTGATGTATCAATTTATTTGTGATGTTTTCTTATTGACTTGCCAATAAAAAAAATGAAATCTTAGATCTGTACAAGGAAATGTAGTTTAAATTTGTTTTTCTCCTCCTTGTAGTGAAAGATTATTTTTGATATCCAAAAACTTAACAGTCTTTGATTGCTTCCTCAACAATAGTTACTTTTGAAATTTGTGGATTTTAGTCAAAGTTTAATTCCTCTCTGTTTTGTCCCCTTAATGTTTGAATATTCATCCAAAAACATTTAACTTAAATGGGTATTGCATGCCGCATATATGCAGTAAAGTACATGTAATAAATATCACAAAGTCTTTTCAATATTTTTTTCTTCTAAAAGCCTTCTGAATTTTCGTAACGAATGTCGAAATGATATCTAATAAAGTAACTTCAATATTTATGTCCGAAAGAGGAATCTCCGAACTTTGGGAAAAAGGCAGATCGGCCGTTATTCGTGATTTGAACCATCTTGAAATAAGCAACAGAGCACACTAAAGATAACTTTTCCTACGATGGCTTTGTAATATGGGTATCTCTACTGATACATAAGAGATTTCCCTTCATTTGACAATTCTTATAACTCTCGAAGTAAAGTTTTCTGTCTGTTCTGTCATTTCGAAATAGCCTCGAATAGACTCGGAAAGTGTGATCGTCAAATCCACCGTTGAGGACGCTGTTTTGTAGTTCGCGCTTTCCCCAGGAGCACCTGAGACAAGTATACAGTGGCTATTTTGAAGAAGAAAAAGGTTACAGAGATTCCATTTAACTGTCCACAGCCATATAATAACCTGGTATTTTGTAAGCAGATAATTCAAACAACTTTCTGATGGACGGTGGCCGCAATTTACAGACAACAGCTACCAAATTTTACAAAATTCACGCCACACAGGTTGGCTAGGCTCAGTCTAGTATGGAGTTTAAAATATTGATTTTTTGACATATATTATCCTATAGTATATATATTGATACATTTGCAGTAGCAGAATTCGTGTGATATTTTCCTTATTTCCAGCAATCCCATCAAAATCGCCTGCGTCTACACTGTGTTCGTTCGCCAGTTCGTTTCGACTTACAAGTATATAAGCAAGAAAAGAAGACAAGAGTGATTCAATGTTGTTTATTTAAAGTCACCTACCAGTAGGCTTATCAGTTTGGGAAAAATACTGGCTTTGTCATTCAAATTTGTGTATTTCATCAATCCCCACTATCACCCGTGGTGTACAGTTGTTTTTATGTATTCTAGCTTTCCTTGATATAATATTTCATTTTCTCTAGTTCGGCATGACAACTTTCCACAGCTATACTACGGGTATAAACTTGTTGGTAATTAATTACTTACTGGAAGAATTAATTGTCGTTGAGGGCGCGCCACCAATTGATGTCGTGGCTCGCCCACAATGATGAATCTATTGATGAGTCTATTCTAAAAAGCAGATATTTGAAAGTCATACCCTAGAGGCTGTTTGTGACATAGAGCAGTTAAAAAGATGACTGGAAATAACCAGGTACATGGGGTTTCTTATTCCGATTCTAAAGGTAGGGCTCACATTAATTGACGTTCTTTTTCCTTCATTACAAAACAAAATTATTGCCTTACTTATATTTGTAGCGTGACTCTACAACTGTTCATGCCACAAAGTAAAAACGCGTCTAAATGGACAATATATAGCATCGTGTTTGAAGTTTGTCGTTTTACTATTAACCGGAAAAATACACATGTCTGAATGTATGGTGATCCAAATTCTGACAAGTTGAATATAATGCTGCTGTCGCATCACTTATAGAAAAAAAATCTGCGTGAAGTGGAAATACCACTGCTGAGAAAAATGAAATATTCTAGTAATTTAAGGGATATTTTAGCTTATCAAAGTCAAACGAAATTCGGTTTGGTGGTGGTGGTGGTGGTGGTGGTGGTGGTGGTGGTGGTGGTGGTGGTGGTGGTGGTAGGAGAGTGGGACCCGCAATATGGGTAGCGATGGGGTGGTATTCAAACTGAAATCGATTTACCTGCTATGTAGGAACTCGCTAATGTTAGTTTCGTATACAAATGTATGTGTTTCAATTTCACTACGAGAACAACATGGCTTTTCTCTCTACTAGGACGATGGAGAAGTATCGTGTTACTATTTCGGATACTCGTTGTTGCTGTCTTGTTTCTGATTTTCGTCGAAGTATGCATTTTGGAAGGCTGTAATTTCAGATCAATTGCGTAAGTGAAACGTGTCTTTACATCACCGTATTTATCATAATATAACCACCACCCCTCCACCCCCATTTGTTTGGCCTTCCGTAGATATATATATATATATATATATATATATATATATATATATATATATATATATATATATATATATATATATATATATATATATATATATATATATGATATGTTTATTATCACTACAGGCCACAGGCCTACGTGACCAAAAAATAATATAATACATCAAGCAGAAAGAGTGTAATGACATTAGCTGGAATAGAATTCCTCTCTTAAGTACATTGCTTTGTATATAAATTTACCAAGGTTTCTTAGTAATATTGCAGACTGCACATTCATTAAATTGAAAAACTTTTGACGTGTAGGAAATATCCAGTAATACTGAGGTAGTAAAGCTTCCCTCACTGTTTGATACAAAGGGCATACTAATAGAAAATGAAATTCATCTTCTATACCCTCTGAACATACTTCACATATTCTCTCAGTAACATTTAAGCCGCTGTGACGACCTTCCTGTATACGTAACTTATGACTCCCACATCGAATCCTCGCTAATGCATGTCTGTATCTTACATCTGAAAGCTGCAACAAATATTTTTCTGGTTCTAATACGCTCTTGAAATTACAGTATGTATTTAAAGACTCCTTGGAGCAAACATCAGAAAACCAATTTTGCTTATAAATATCGGATACGCGCTGACTGAACTCCGTTACGAAAGAAATAGTGTCTCCCACTCCCTGTGACACCCAAACTATACCAAAACCGTAGTATTGCAAAATATTTTTTACTTCTGTTGCCCAAGACGTGTGACCACTTTCGTCAATTTTCAGCATCAATTTATAAGCATGTTTGGCAACTCTGTTATCGGGGAGTTCAGTAAGACGTAGCCAGTACTTTATACATCTCGTCAATGATTTTACAAAAATTGGCGTTCTGCCACAATCCCCAAGTACCGCTTCATTTGTAGTGTTTTGTCGCACTCCAAGAAAATGTTTACAATATTTAAGTTGTACCATTTCAATTTGCATAAACTGCTGAAATCCCCAAAGCTCAGAACCATACAAAAGAATAGGCAAGATTAGACTATCAAACAATTTAAAATAAACCTCATGGGTTATAACGCCAACTTTACGCTCAAAACTAAATATAGAAAACATTGCTTTACGGGCCTGATCAGCTAGATTACTAACTGCCTTAGACCACTTATTTCTACATGATAACAACAGTCCTAAATAGTTATAGTAGCTAACCACCTCGATACTCGTACCATTTAAATGCCATTTTTCGTTCCTTGAACTATGACCTCCCTTTCGAAATGTTACCACCTTTGTTTTCTTAAAGTTTGCTTTAAGTTTCCACTTGTCACAGAATTGGCCCAGACAGTTAATCAACTGACACAGTTGTGGGTTTGCAGCGTTTGATTAACTGATATATATATATATATATATATATATATATATATATATATATATATATATATATATATATATATATATATATATATATATTAACGAATGATTTCATTCGAAATTCAATATGATTGAAATTGATAAAGTATGTGGGATGGGGCGAAAGGATGTTAATTAGTTGAATGAAGGTGGGAGAGGGGGGTGAAGAGGATGCAATGCAGTTCTTCACTAACTCAGAAAAATGAGACTAATAATACATGCCTGGATTGTAAAGATTCCCTCAACATGGGGAATGTCTGCTAGATTAACCATTGTATACCCACAGCAATCAATTATGAGCGAGTTTCTCAGCGACACACACACATACTTTCGAGCCTCCGTAGGGACTGAGTGGTCGGTCCGGTGGTGCGAACGCTTGACCATTCACCCCTGGCCTCGGGCATTCACCCCTCTACGGAGCCAACATATTTCTCTATTATGTATTACTTTCATTAACATTTTAAATACTTGTGATTTTTAAATTTTTGGTGCGGGTTTCAAACAAGCCAGTGAAAAGGGGGGCGATAGATGGCTTTATATGCTTGCTATTCACACAGTAAATCGTAATTACTTTACAGGTCAAAAATAAAAGGAAATAACGTTCAGAAGAATGCGGTCGCAGAAAGTCAACCGGCCGTACTCGGTAACCTTGACAATGGTAGTACTGATAACGCCATATGTCTACCGAAAAAGAACATTGTATTCATAAAAACAGCTAAGACTGGTGGGAGCACAATGTCATCTATTATCTACAGATATGGTTTGAAACATGATCTTATTGCAGCTGTCGACCCATATCTCAGTGCTCTTATCAGTGAAGATGAAACTTCAAAGCATTATATTATCAAGGAATACAATTGCAGTGATTTCCCTGGGTACAATATAATGGCGAGTCACATAGATTACAACCGACCTGCCATGGAAGAGATAGTCCGATCGCGAGATGCCAAGTATGTAACAATTGCAAGATCACCCTACGCTCGCCTTAAATCTGCTTTTTATTTTTCTGGAAGAGACAAAGGTTTCCCAAACTCTTCAAACCCACTTAAAGAATACATAAAATTAAGATATGACCAATTTATTCAGAAAGGCCTAAACGGTCTCAAGTTATATCTAAGGAGATTTCGCCTACAGGGAAGTAAAGATATCACCTTACTACCACCAGAACTACGACGACTAGACAAAGAACTTGACTTGGTTATGTTAACAGAATACTACGACGAATCACTGGTACTACTCAGAAAATTAATGTGTTGGGAGTTCGAAGATTTGGTGTACATTCCAATGAAGGTTCATCACGTATATCAGCCTCCAATTACTACGGATATGGCAGATATGATAAGCAAGTTCGGTACACACGATATCATGTTTTACGAATACTTTAACAACACTTTCTGGGAAAAGGTACGGAATTATGATGGTGATTTTTCAGCTGATCTCGAAAAATTCCAAACTCTTCGGAATAATGTAAGGAGGCTGTGTGTCTATGGCAACGAATCGTCATTCTGTGAACTTTTACATTCAGAATCGCACAAAATGAGTGTGAATATTGCCAGGAAAAATGAAATATGGAACTGTTGAACGTCCTGTATTGGCCTTACCACCGAAAAAAGAGAAGATTTCCGTCATCACCGAAGCAGTTCGACGACATTGAAATTCACCGACAATAAATGTATGGTTATTAGATTCGCTACGGGTTAGAATGTTTGGGTACATTAAAAAATTCAGGCCAATATGTAGAGTCTGGTTTGCAAAGCATTCAATGCCATGGCCACGTTGGCCCATCACAAGATAGCTGTCGTGGTCTTCCCATAGCTTGATATAGCAAAAGTATGTTGTGTCACAGTCTAAAACATATAGATCCACCAAAAAGTTATCAAAATAAAATCAATAATGTTTGGCAATCTTGTATTTGTCAAACTCTTTGAAAGACATCTAATTCACCATGTACATGTGGTTGTGCACGCCATGTCATATGTTATATTTGATAATATTCATTTATTTCTCAAGGCTGACTTTCCATACACAATGTGATTGATCTATCTTTAGAAAAATTTTCACCAGTGAACAAATTTAAACAAAGATTTAAAAGCTAAGTAGATTTATGGACGTACGTAGAGTACATTATAACATTGTAAACCTAGCATCGAATAAGGCTGGGGTCAGAATTTACGGCACGGGGGCTGCATGGGGAGAAATTATATTGGTCAAAAGTTTTTTCGCAGCTCCCTTTCGCGCTCTCAAAATATTTCATGACCCCGCCGAAATGAACCAAAATATTTTGGTCGCTCCCCCCCCCTTCCGGCTGCACATATTTTAATGTGTTATTATACAGTACCCCTTCCCTCCACTTCAGAGATGTACAGTATGGTACACTACATTACACTGTAAACTAACAGTGGAAATCAACTTCACCGTCCATACACAACATGCGAAGATATTTCTTTACAAATAGATGTCGGCTTTGCGAAAAAGGTCTCACATTGGGATAACATGTACTTGGAAATACTTAGCCAGCAGAGTTTTCTTTTTCAATCTTAATTTTTGGCAGAAACAGCATCACCATGATAACTTGTGGGGAGGATGTCGGAAGGGGTATCCCCTCCCACGGCAAGCACATTTTTGAAAATAGGAACATGTAGGAGGCCATTTATTAACATACAATTTCAAAGCATACACATTATCGCCGGAAGCCATAGAGTACTTGAAAATTGTCTTCAGTACCCAAATTTTACTCTTAATACATTATTGTACAACTGTATTGCTATATATATATTACCTACACTTAAACTTATACACAGATATATTGGCAGACACACATTCGCTTGGCTATTGACTGCCTCATAATTAAATGTATGGTAGGTAAATGAAGTGAACAATTTGGAAAGTACAAAGTAAACAACTCAACTGCTCCTGAAGTTTGAATGTTCAAAAAAGGATATATATATATATATACACAGAGAGAGAGAGACAGACAGACAGACAGACAGACGGACAGAGGAAGGCATACACGTACACATAGGCATTCGCATGGCTGTCACCTAACGTATCACTGAACATAGGTTGCAGAAGTAATTGCGGTGAAACCGTGAGAATTTTTTTAATCTACTCGGTAAACGACCGCTCCTGAGGTTTAATTCGGTTCAAATCAAGAGCAAAATATTTCGGGTACCATCAGACCATCATAATTTTCATGCCCCCCCTCCCTTTGAACCCTCAATTGCTTTCGTGCCCCCCCCCCGTAAATTCTGATCCCGGCCTTATTGTGTTCTTTTTATTTCATGTAATATTTTGGTGAAATACAACACTCTCAGTTATATGATATGATGTTCTCCGTTGTCTCATTTATACAATATAATACTCCGTTCTATATCCCCTAGTTGTGCGTGTCACTCGATCTTCTTGTGACAGGTTGCAATATGTTCTGAACATTGAATAACCCTGTTTTACGAATCCAAGCATTAGAATCGCTACGATTAGGGTGCTATGCAGGTACTATGGTGCTTTGCCTAGACGAGTACAGGATAGCGTGTGGAACTTCACTGCTCCACAGCAATGTGATATGAAATGTGAAACATAGCTATGTCATGTAGTCTCTAACCTGAATGGATTTCTCTAGAATTGTGCTGTTATGTGTATTGGCAAACATAAAAGCGCTGGTAATTTCCACCAAAGATGTAAACTGAATGCCTTCCGTAAGGGCAGAACTAGCTTTGCTACAGCTGCAATACATTTGTAATTGTAACGTAATGTGATTTTGAGGATGTTTTCTTCAGTTTTTGTGGGTTTTTTCGTTCCGATGTTTAACTGGGAAAAACGCTACAATTCCTGAAACGCTATAGCAAATAGACGGAGGCGAAGCAGATCTGAATTGCTAAGTTGAGTGGATTTTTCTGAAATGAAATTGCTGAACAGATGTAAATATTTTAGCTACTCTTGTCCAAATATGTTTCTGACTACTGCAAAACCAGTGGTATCATTCTGTGAACTACACCGGCACAGTCGTCATTCTGATGTAGTCATTTATTACCTTCCGTAAAAAGGTTATAAATTTGGGATGAACAGTCTATGTGTGCGTGCGTGCGTGTGTCTGTCTGTCTGTCTGTCTGTCTGTCTGTCTGTCTGTATGACCATTTTCTCAGAAACAGCTGGCTCAATTCAAACAAAATTTGGTGCACGTGTTCTTAATAAGAACAGATTGGGTTTGGAAAAACCATGAATATTAATGAGTTATTTACATAATTAATGGTTTCAGTAAGTAGGCTATACATGTTTGCTATCTTTGCTCGACACTATTGGCTGTTGCTATGCTATCTTTGTTCGACACTATTGGTCCATGGCTGCTATATATGCACATTTGCTTTTATAATTGATTGATTGAGTCGATATTGCTTCTCAGCGAACGGCTTTGACCGTTGTAATGCGATATGGCACACATAATGTCCAACACTCCAGTGTCGATGTCACATTACCACTGTGTCACGAGATTGAATATAAACTCTTAAGTTTACTATCTACACTGCCCTATGAACTCAATCACGAATATGCATAGGATAGTGGTATATAACTGGTAAACGCAAACACCCATGTGTCATGCATGTCACACGGGACACGAACTGTAATTGGTACTTCTAAACGGGCGAGTTCTCGTCTTGCGTCAATTGATACACAATGCCGTAAACGGACTGTTTGAAAGCCAAGCGAACTCCACATTTCGCGTCAACGACTATTTGCTGCCACACTTTGCTGCCACATAGACTATAATTCGTTAGATAATTAGTAGTCGTGCCTGTCATCATCATAGTTACGTATCGAAGCTTTGTTTCTTTATTTTGTTCAAATCTGACAAATGTATCAGTGACTTATTGCGTTCTTTTTTTTATTTCATGTAATATTTTGGTGAAATACAGCACTCTGTTATATATGATGTTCTCCGTTGTCTCATTTATACAATATATTACTCCGTTCTATATCCCCTAGTTGTGTGTGTCACTCGATCATCTTATGACAGGTTGCAATATGCTCTGAACATTGAATAATCCAGTTAAATCTGTTTTGCGAATCCAAGCATTAGAATCGTAGCGATTCGGGTGCTATGCAGGTACTATGGTGCTTTGCCTAGACGAGTCCAGGATATCGTGTGGACTGACTGTACTGATTAAAGCCTTGACTGCTCCACAGCAATGTGATATGAAGTGTGAATATCATGTAGTCTCTAACCTGAATGGATTTCTATAGAATTGTGTTGTTATGTGTAAATATTTTAGCTACTCTTGTCCAAATGTGTTTCTGACTACTGCAAAACCAGTGACATTATTCTGTGAACTACATCGGCACAGTCGTGACAGGTTGCAATATGTTCTGAACATTGAATAATCCCATTAAATCTGTTTTACGAATCCAAGCATTAGAATCGCTACGATTCGGGTGCTATGCAGGTACTATGGTGATTTGCCTAGACGAGTCCAGGATAGCGTGTGGAACTTCACTGCAATCAATTTGGTTTTAAGAAAGCTCATGGCACTGATATGTGTATATTTCTACTTAAAGAGACAATCAGGTATTATAAGTCGAATGGCAGCCCAGTTTTCGTATGTTTCCTTGACGCTGAAAAGGCGTTCGATAGAGTGAATCACTGGACTCTCTTAAAGAAAATGATTGACAGATCAGTACCGACCTATATTGTTCGGCTACTTTCAAATTGGTTTGTAATACAAAAGTTTTGTACTCGTTGGTCAAATTCTCTTTCCATGTCTTTTAACGTATCTAATGGAGTTCGACAAGGGGGAATCTTATCCCCATTTCTTTTCAATGCTTATGTTGATTCTCTTAACAGGTCACTGTCTCGTGCCAGGGTTGGTTGTGAAGTGGGTGGAATTGCAATTAATAACTTGTCATATGCGGACGATATGTGTCTCATCTCTCCATCTATCAAAGGCCTCAGAAAACTTATTCATCTCTGTGAACAATATGCTGATGATCATGATATCATTTATAATGCTAGAAAATCTAATTGTGTACACTTTAAGGCATCCACAAAACTGTCTGTCATTCCCCCAATCAACCTTTGTGGGAATCTTCTCGAATTCGTATCAAGTTTTAATTACTTGGGACATGTTTTTACTGATGACCTGAAAGACAATCAGGATATTTTGAAACAGCGTAGAGCACTTTGTGGTAGAGCCAACTTTTTATTGAGAAAGTTTTCTGCATGTACTATATCGGTGAAACTGCGTCTCCTCACAGCGTTTTGCAATAACATTTACGGAAACCACTTATGGTGTGACTTCAATGTAAGTAGTATGCAAAATATAATTGTCTGTCACAACAATGCGTTCCGGAGACTGATAGGACTTCCAAGTTCTGCCAGTGCATCTAATACGTTTGTCTCCAATTCAGTTAATTCTCTCTCTGTTTTGAGAAGAAAGGCGGCATTTAGGTTTATGCTACGTCTTTTTGACAGCCAAAATGTTCTGATTAATCGTGTTATTACTTGTGATGTACGGTTCTGTGGGCTTCAGGCCCACTGGTTGAAGATTTTACATTGATTTTTTTTTTTCTTTTAAAATAATACCTGTTGTAATATTTTCTGTTTGTATTTGTCTGTTATGTAAAAATTATGCTGTCTTGTGGTATATTTTTGTTCTTCTCTGGACCATGGGTCTGTAATAAAGTTTAAATAATAATAAATAAAAAAAATAATAACTGCTCCACAGCAATGTGATATGAAGTGTGAAACATAGCTATGCCATGTAGTCCCTAACCTCAATGTAAACTGAATGCCTTCCGTCAGGGCAAAACTAGCTTTGCTACAGCTGCAATACATTTGTAATTGTAGCGTTTGTTGTGATTTTGAGGATTTTTTCTTCAGTTTTTGTGGGTTTTTTTTGTTCCAATGTTCAATTGGAGAAAACGCTGCAATGCATGTAACGTTAATGTAAATAGACGGAAGCGAAGCAGATCTGAATAGTCAGGTTGGGTAGATTTTTTCTAATTCGAAATAAACATTGGGGTATCGTACCCATGTAAATATTGTGTTTCTGACTACTGCAAAACCAATGACATCATTATGTGAAATACACCGGCGCAATCCTCATTCTGATGTATTCATTTATTTGTGATGTTTTCTTGTTTTCTTTAATAAAAAGTAGTGAAATGTCGTGAGACTGCGAAATCTCGCATGATTGCGAAACGTCGTTTTCGTCTGAATGAGGACTGCTAATTCAAGGGCCAAATGAGCCTTTCATACATGATATGTATTACTAGTACATATATTTGTACCCAAGGTGGGCGTAACCTGTGTCACTGACGTGTGCAAATGAGGGCATCAGCCAATCAGGAGTCAGTAAATAAACCATACACCAAAGTTTCAGCGAAATATAAGCCATAACGGTTTAGCAGTAACAGCAAAAAAAAATGCCGCGATACCCGTATGGGAAAGAATAAACGGGAAGCATGACACCAAGTTTAGACCTAAAGAAATAATTGTTTGGTTCCGGTTACCCGACCCCGGCCCACCTAGATTTTCATTGCCGACCCAAAACTTTTACGTATTCGATAAAAAAATAAAATCGCAAAAATTATGAAGTCTCACGAGAAATAGTGGATACGGAAACTGACATCAACTTAAAAAGACAAAATAAAACTGTTCTTCCAATCTGTAATGGCCGGCTGTACATCTGACAGGAAGAAATAAACAACACAGAGACCATTTGGAAAACAATGGAAAACCTGAACTAGACACATACATGAAAAACATATAATTTATACTTATAATTATTTTATTTTACTCTTCGACCCCTTTCATGAGGAGTAATAGAGACAATCAAAAAGTCTTTAAAATGTACACACAAAAATACATACAAAAAAAACAACAGCAATGATACAGGAAGTTCAAACAGATAACAAACACACACACACACACACACACACACACATACACACACACACACACACGAGAAAACAATGATTACAATGACAAGTGAAAATTGTACATAAACGTAAGAAAAGCAGAAGTAAGATGCGAACGAGACATGTAAAAGCGACTACTCAAATTTTGATATTATGACCTTGGCGAATTTTGCAAGTGTTTCAGTGCAATATTTGCAGTTGAACAACTTCAAATTTTAGAGTGTTTGGCACAAGCTTCATGTAGACTTAAATAAGCACACAAAAATGAGGTTACGGCAAACACAGTGATGCAAATGACGTGTTTTTCAATTCGTACGGATAGATCTCTCTCAGACTATGTTTTCCACGAACAAGTAACAACAGCAGATAAAACAGGGAATCAATAGCATATGCCAGTAGCGTACCCATAGTCTGGAAGGAGTAAGTAACGCTACTACAACATTTCCGCTAACTGACATCTTGATTTTTTAAATAAATTTTGCTCGTCCTTCCAAAAAATTCAACAAATCAAAATGTATATCTGTTGTTCCGGGCATATACCGGATGACTTCTAAAACCTACGCGTGTATTACAACAGTGACTGGCAGGATAAAAAACGTATCAAGAGATTCCAAGTCTTAGAGTTAATTCACAGTCCCTCTGTGGTTGATTGTTTCTCTTCCGAGTTAATATAATATTCAAGGAACTTGCCTCTATCCCATCTCCGTGATTGGCAAGACGTATTAAAACTACGAGGTTTAGATACACGTTAGAACGCGTACGGGACATTAGCCCCGTCTACACTGCACTAAAAATCCTACCTGAGGTAGGATTCAGGATAGTTTGAAGCCCGTGTAGACGCAACCGAGTCCTGAACCTGTCCTGAAACCGTCCTGACTTATATTAGGACACCTTTGAGAGGTTTCCCGATACCCTCCTAACTTCGTCCTATATACTGTCAGGATGGAAGGCGCGACATCTCCGCTGTAACCTTCCTACGTGTAGACACAAATCTATCCTACCTCAGGTAGGACTTGGGACTGCCTCAGGTAGGACGACCTACGTGTAGATGGGGCTATTATCTTACAGGCGTACGTACACGTAATGACGCGTGCAAAGTTGTGTTTAGTTACACGTTCAGAACACAAATGTGGAAAACATTGGAATAAATGTGAACACGCGCGTTGACATCTCAGTGTGTCCTGAAGCCAGACTTTGTTTACATAACAATATGTAGCATAATAACATGTCGGTATTTTTGCCATTTTTCCCGCAACTACCCAAACGAAAAAAAATAACAATCGGTTTACAGTTATGCTTACGAACTTTGGTATAAAAATACGGCATTTAATATAAGAAAAATGATAAAAATTTAACATGTATTTACAATTACGTGTAGACCGCCATTTTGAAGTAGCATCCGGAACGCATTGGTCGCTTCGAATCACGTGACTCGACTATGACGCTACGCGTAGAGAACACGCGTAAATACGCGCACCTGAACCGGTCTAGTATGACTCAAAACTATGGATAATCTGATTCCATTTTTCATAATCAGGTATCAAATCGGATCGGAATTGCCTCTGTTACGCTATCAAAAAAAATGGAATGAAATCAAATCGGTTTTAACTCGGAGCACCTTGTCTGGGGTTGTAAAAGGAAACGAAATGAGATTTGTGTCGAGTGAGAATACATTTACATGTAGGAATGGAACTAACAAGTCATTGATTGTGAGTGGCTGTAAAATCATTGAAGTGTTACTTACTTGTTTACTTGTGATGGCTTGCTATCCGTTTGTCCGAAAAGCCAATTCGCTCGATAGGGCGTAAATCCATGGTTGTCCATTCTAATGTCCAGAGAACCGGACAAGCAATGTGGAAGCTAGTAGTTGTGGATTTTTTTAAAAAGAAAAACTACTGATCTGTAGCTGTAATGGTAGGTTTCAGATGCACTGATGAATCAAGCGACTTTCACTTTTCAATTACAATAGATATCAAAGAAAGGTGTTAAGTTATCTCATGATTATTCATTATGTTAATTTCAAGCACAGGGATTGTTTCTACAAAAAAACAGGTGTCATTCTATAAATTCTATCAATTCAATAAATTCAGGCAAAACTGCTTAAGGCGGTATTTTGGCATTTATAAATATTGTAGAAGCACCCCCTTTCTGAATGCAATTAATGTAATGAAAATTGAAAAGTTAATGGCAATCAGTTCGCTTGAACTGATGAAATCGATTTATAGTAATAATTTTCGTGCACGTTGTTTTTACATGCATCTTTTAAAAATGCATTATTGTGGTAAGCTGAAGGGACACACTGATTTACTGTCCCCTACTTGGGCAATTTGTGTCAAAAATAATGTTTCATTTCTTCGCTGCTATATCTTTGGCATGCAATATGCGGCTGTCTCGTAGGTCAGATGGGTTGACAGTGTCCGTAAGATGTCACAGGAAAGCACTTTTCATCAGCGACTACACAAAGGCAGATGCCAAAAGTTTTGTATGTATTGTGTTTTGTACATTTTATTTCAGTAACCCTTCAAATATCTGTGGGATTTTCGTTCAGATCCTATAGCAACGCTGAAGTTCATGTCTTGTAAGGTCTGGTTTAACCTCTGTGTGTATGACGGTTTCAGAAATAGAAAACTTACTATATTCGTTTTCATTTTGTGAAATGGCGTAAACATCTTTAATTCAAAGGGTAAGAGGTTATTCTTTGTCATGGATATTCCGTTTCATGTGTGAGACATTCCGGTGTGCTTCTACTGGGGCTTCTCAGTACCTCAAACCACCGGTATGAGCTTCTACGTGGGAAGAAGAGGGTGTGAGCATGGATGTATAAGGAGAGATACCTCCATGGTATTAGCTCACAATCGACAGTATATTCACTTCCTTATCTGTGGTATGTTCTATTTTACCACAGACCTCTACAGAATTTACCACATTGAAAGAAACGTACGATGTATGCTAAGACCCACAATGGAACATAGTACCACGGCTAGAATAGAGGTGAAAAGAGTTTCAATTTGGTGTTTCTGGGCAATCGAGTGAAATTTATGTGACACGAAATCATGAAATGACTCTCTAGAACCCAAAGTTTATGAACTTTATATGGAGTGGTGTTCCCCTTTAAGGAAATGTCCTCTACTAAAAATATTCATATTTTGTTTAATAAACTAAAAAAAATCATCTATCTTTTTAAAGGAAAGGAGCGCAGCATGCAAAAAGGATGCAAATGCTTCAACCACCTATCAAGAATTTATAGTAGTTCCAGTCACATGTTCATTCCCCTTTATTACATATTGTAAAGTCATTCAACCCTGCTTTAAAACACTAACAGCAAGCATCACATCCGTGCTTATTCATGCCTGGAACCAGCAGTCACCATTTGATAGTATTGTAAATGTCATCTGCCGTGGAATTCACGGTAATGAGACGTTTTCATTGAATTTCCAATGTACACAAATAAGTTCAATAGATACAAATCGTTACAGAGTATAGTTAAAAGCATAGACAAATACAAGCTGTCATTTCCCATCCCTTAATATATACTAAACATTAGCTATCTAAATACAAGAAGTTAATAGAGTCCCCATGTCGACAACCAACACGACTAGTATTCTGTTTACATTGAACAAATACGTCAGCTCAGATAAGCTCATTTTGTCAGTTTTCTCGGGGAATGACAACACGTGTGGGGAGGAGGAAATACATAAATAAAACACGTTGGCGACTAATGAATTCGAAATGAACATCAAGGAAATGTAACAGCACTGTACTAATTAAATTAGAACAAAAAACCAAGGCCTTTAATTACACTGTGTCTTCATTATTGAATTCACACCAAGACAACCGTCGTTTCAATAGGTGTTGTAAACCAAGCTTGGTTTAACTAGAACATACTATATCAAGCACATCATATTCCAGCCATCTTCTAGGAGTCTGGTATTTTGTCTTATCTTGTCTTGAGCCTCGTCGCTGCCGTGTGTTTCTGAATGGCTACAGTCCTTGGGAAAGATATGAATTGAACCACGACTGTGCCCCCCCCCCCACTCAACAAAGCTGTATAATTGGAGACCTGATAGGATAGTAGTTGCAATGGGAAATAATTTAATCCTATGCGTTTACAGAGACTGCAATGGACCGTGTGCACCCAGGGAGTTGAGGGACTGTAAAAGGCCGTTGTGTTCTAACAGAAAAGGAACTGGAAAGGTAGTCTTGCTGCTAGACGTCCGGGCTTTCTTTCGATACTATAAGCGAACGAAGTTCGCAATGAGGGTTCCATCCTCGATAGCGATGTTCGGGCGTGTGTCGTATTCTATCGGAAGAACATCCGAGGTCTAGCAGATAGACTACTGGAAAGGTAAATCATGCTGATACAGACAACAGTGTCTATATTTTTACTTGCAATCAGCGAATTTAGGACGAAATTATTGTTGGCTCATGGCAACAGAAACCATCTTTTAGGTTGAAGGCAAACAACAAAATTATTTTGTTTTCATAATGTGTTTGAATCAATACGTTTATATCTGTTTAATCATGGGTACAGGGTCAGTATTGGGGGGCGGGGGTGATCAGCTGATTCAGCTGAAGGAAAAACTCGCCATGATGGTTCAACAAAGTAAGAGGGGTTCGGCTCATTGTGTTTCAGAGATTTACAGAATAATCGTCATGGAAAAAAACATATGCAATGCAACATTAGCAGTCTAGCAACGCGTTTGCTTTGTATACTAGTACTAGAGGTACCACTTCAAAAGTCTCAAAACTCTTCCTAATAACAGCTAATGTCAATTTGTGACAACCTGTGATTGAAAAGTAAACGATAAATCACCCAATTGCAAGTGACATATTTCCAATTCATAACCTTACAAATTACTTTTCAACACAGTTGCAATAATTACGAAACTTTACACAGAGCTTGTGATTGACAGTTTTTTAATTGGGCGCAGTAAAAATGTAATTACAAATTTGGTATTCTTTCCCATTCCATGTAATTAAACACCTTTGCCAACCACTTTCTTGAATCACTGTTTGGACCCCACTGGAAACAAGTCTTTGACTTTGTGGGTTCTCCAAGTAATTTAACAATTTGTACCAGTTTGTTATCTCTGTGCTGTCGATCTTGTTGTTTTACTGGACTCAACTAAACTAAAGTCAACTAACCCAATTCAACGTTACATAAACTTTCACTATATACAGTGCTGATATTAACATTGTGACCCTCTCTCATGTATCATATTTTTATACAAAATACTGAAATAATGTTGAAAAATAACAATCATAATGTAACAACAAAGAATACTTCACACTTCTAATAAACACTATTACAATTTGTAGTTTATATTTATGAATGTCAAAAAAGTTACTTCAAGTTGAAATATCGCTCCTAAAACCCCAGTTAAAAGTATACATCACTGACAATCGTCGCAAACCACGACCTGTTTTACGGCAACGTTCTTAACGAGCCTCGAAATGTAGTGGTAGAAATAATAACGCTGGTTTGCGAGAATGATCATTGATCGGTTCCAAATTTGTCATTATATTCCCCCTTCGATAAATTTACTCCTATATATTAACAACTTAGGTGTGAGAAAAATGTTTGTTGCTAGGCCAAAAATACAAGACTAAAAAAGGATATATTCTTAATCAAAAGTCTTATTTAAACATGATGAAGATCTTAGATAAACAAAAATGCATACATATACAAGATCTCTTACACCCCCCCCCCCGTCTTAATTTCATCCGAAAACATAGATGAATTGAATTGATTTATCCGCCATGATATAAAAAGAATAAATTATTTACATTTCATAGAAGAGGTTGTCAGGATAACTTATCTGGCTAGGATCACATAAATAGTTCGATCAGAACTAGTCGTCTGTGTCATGACACAAACAAAATAAAAGTACAAGGGCGCATGCGTAACTACGCAATAAATAGAAAGGGGAAGATGAAAAAAATGATACTAGCAGCAGTATGATATGATATGATATGATGTGATTGATATGATATAAAAATGATTGATATATAGTATTTACATGTCAGAGAACATTTCAAATATTATTAAGTTAAAGAAATATATACACGTGTTTCCTACGAATTATTCGGGTGAGCTTTTAAAGTTGCTTTGAAACTGTGTCTATGAGTTAAGTCTTTGATGTGAGTTCCAGTGGTGAGTAGCTACATATGTTTGATATTGTATGTGCTTTGTGTCAATTAATTCTAGCCTTAGGTATATAAAAATTGCCATGAATAGCAAAACGGGTAGGATAGGAATGGGAAACAGTATCTAAATAATGGTTTATTTTATAAGCAAATTGATTATTTAATTTAAAAATTGATCATTTAAAAAAATGATTATTTAATCTTTCTCTATACTTGTGTGCGTGCTATGGTAGTGCTTCAAAGAAGGAAAAAAACAACCTTGAAAGCATAGTTAAAACTGCTTCTAAAGTCATTGTAGCTAATTTACCCGAGTCATTGTATTATGCTCGTTTATCTGGCAAATGTGAAAATATCATTGATGACGTTTCCCACCCAGCACACAGTCTCTTTCAATTCTTCCCTCTGGGAAACGTTTTAGAAGCTTTAGAACCAAAACTATAGGAATAGTTTTTATCCGAAAGCAATTACTTCGCAAAACTCTTCCCGACTTATTTTACTAACCTTTCGGAATGGTTCAATTCCTTTTATCATTTTTGTTGTGTTCATTGTATAATTTTACCTTATTTTACAGTATTTTATCATATTCTATACCATAGTATTGTATGTACTGTATGTATGGGTATCATGCTGTATTTGTCATGTGCTGTGGTTCGTTTTAGCAACTATCAAGTCATATTCCTTTTCGATTTGTATATAGTCGTGTTGGTCAATAAAGTAAAAAAAAAAACAGTCGAAAGTACAAAGGCAGGTGAATGACAGCCTATATTTTCAAAGTGTGACAGTAGAATTATACTGCGCAGTTATTGCCATCATTAATAAGCTAAACGTGTTCCAACGGTTCTCACCCTATTGGTGAATTTTAACGCTTAGTATTGCTTTTTATTTAATCATAGTGTTTCATTTTTATTACTCTAGATCAAAAAATGAGAAGGTGTGCAATGCTAATAATTCAATTTTCTTTTTTACATTTTTGATAAAAACACCGCAAAGATATCTACACAGAATATTATAGCCCCCAGTCTCTTTCTTTTGCCCTGTCACTCTTTATCAGCGCAATACTAACAAGTACATGGCTGTTAGTATCTACTGATCGTTCACTTGTCTGTCTGTCTGTCTGTCTGTCTGTCTGTCTGTCTGTCTGTCTGTCTGTCTGTCTGTCTGCATGTCTGTCTGTCTGTCTGTCTGTCTGTCTGTCTGTCTGTCTGTCTGTCTGTCTGTCCACCTGCCTGCCTGACTGACTACTAGCTATCTGTTTGACGGCCTTTCTCTCATTCTTACTTGCCTTCTTAAGCAACTTTACCTTCCCATGAACGGATACACTTGTCTACTTTTAACTTCCTGGAGGACCGACTCACTTGTTCATCTTTATGTCTCTGGGGTCATACTGACTTGTTTACCTTTAAGTCCCTTTGTAAACAACCCGAGGACGTCAACAACAAATTCTAAAAATTCAAAAACAGTAATAATGGAGAGTCCGATGTAAAGTCCCAGTGTTCCACCGATGTCACTGAACAACTGTTCAATCTGTAACCAAAAATAAAACATAAATTTGACCACTTGATACATATAAACATACTTATTATCAAAGATTTCTCTACTAATTATATAACTGAAAAGAAACGTATGGGTGTAATTGTTTTAAATTTCTCAAAAGGGACAAGAAAATACCAATTTGTTGACGGTTTAATAGTCACTGTACATGTGAATATCAAATCTTACCGGGTACTCGGCTTCTTCACTGATTTCTTCATAATTAAGATCTTCAAAGTAAATCTCAAGATTTGCCAAATTCAAACTACAAATAAATTATAAGTTACTAGAAGTCAATGAGAGATTAGATCTTCGATGTAGGGCAGACTTTATACCATGTGTTTTGTTGTCGTTTTGTTTTGTTTTTTTTCGTTGTGTTTCTTTTGATTCTTACTTTTGCCAATACACATATTGTGTAGTGGCTACGACTAGACAGCACCATAATAAGCTAGCTCCATAGTTTAAATGTTTTTTTTTTCTTGAGAAGACCTAGGAACGCTCCTCGAAGAAATAAACGCATTGAATATTCATGACCTTTTCACTGAATGCAGTAGACACTTAGGAGTCATGAATATTCATTGTTCACATAATGCATAAACATTTGTGCCGATTCCCACAACAATGACGCCTAACTTTTAATGGTCCCCAAATGAGGGACAACTTCAAATGTGTTATGATTTTCATAATTGTACATTACAGTGTTACAGTTTTGTGCATTTGACACATTTTGACTAAAAACTGGCATGACAGAAATTTGAATTCATGCAAATCGTAGAGAAAAAGTCAGTATAATTTCTATCTCCATTCTGATTCTAATTTCTGCCAAGAAACACAGGAGAAAGTCCACTGACGGAAGCTCGTCGGTATCTTTGTGTCAGAGCCACACCTTGCTAAATTGCAACGATGTTTCTTTGAAATCTTTTGTAATGTAGGTGATGTAAAACCATGAAATAACTCTTCAGAACCCAAAGTTAATGAAAATGCCTTCATTTCCCGGTGAGGCGTTCACCAGTCCTGTGACTTGCATATGATGCGGACATTTGAGAATTGTGGAGAAACCTACAATGTTAACGTCCATTGAAATCAACAGGTACAGTTGAATCAATACAATCAACATATACTCACTTGACTGCATCCATGTCGTTGATATTTTTGGTTTTGAAGTTTGTTGCATGGATTGACCGGAGTAGATGTACCTGTACCGATGTAAAACACAATTCAGAGATCGACGGGGAGCATTTAGAGAATGGTCCAGAAGTGCATTAAATCTTACTTGGTACATGTTAATTTAAATATTACCACGACTATGCCAGATGTACATGTATAATGAAAACTTACCAGGTGCGTGCTTATTTAAATATTTAAATGTCGTTTTGCCATATGTACAGTGAATCTTACCAGGTACATGCTAATTTAAATATTACTACTGCTATGCCAGATGTACTATAAAATCTTACCAAGTACATGTTAATTTAAATATTACTACTACTACTATTCCAGATGTACTTCATTAATGAAATCTTACCAGGTAAACTTCGGAAGGCCATGAAGCTTGTGATGTTCTGAAAGTGTAGTACTTATCCCTGCAAGTGAATGATACATATACTATGTTGAACTTATATATTCAAATATTACCACAAGACATCAGCGCTCTTTGACCTTGCGTAATACGAATAGGCATGCTATGCTGCGCCACCAACGGCAGACGGAGCTACGTTATCCATTTCGAATCTGATTTAATGTGAAATGTTTTGTTGGGTACAATCACTTATTTGCAATATCGGACGTATTTTTCTGTAGCTGTATACACGATACATCAAATAAAGTCAAACCAAATTGATTTTGGGGTCCACAAACAAAAAATCCGCGCCCTCAACGGCGATCGCGATTTCAACCTGTTCCTGTACTGGTTATAGCTAAGTCTGACCACTGATTAACATGTACAATGACTCATTTTGGTATTTCAACAAATTTCAGTGAATGTTATGGTTGACTAATTGAAAACTATGCTCCAGTTACTAAACTAATTTTAATATGTTGACAAAACCTCGTTAATTTTGTTATAAACTTGTCACTACACTACCTACATATAATATTGTCCACTAATTAAATTATACAATGTCTTTTTATAAGTAATTAACCAATTGTTAGTGTATATATATTTGGTTATGCTAAACACACTTTCCCAGTTGCAGCTAGTCCATTTTTAAACCTTGGATGTTGAAGAGTCTCTCTCCAACAATTCTATCAACTTACGTCAGAGCAACACTATTCATGTGTGCAAAAATCACTTTAAAGAACTTCTACATTAAATAATAATGCCTATATTTTTAGTTGACATATCTTCCCCAAAACATATTGTGGTACTTGCCAAATACTGTATATTTATGTGTGAATAGTCAGTCGACCACCAAACAACAAGAACATGAAGTAACATGTGACCTGAGGTCACAGGAGTACGCCCTCTGTGTTGCGTGACTACAATCTAGTTATATGGTTAAACACTTGAACGAGGTATAAAGTGCGTACTGGCTAATCTATGCAGCTGCGGGAAATTCAAACTTTTGTCCGGAGCATAATCATTTTCACCCCTTTCCCTCCGAAATAACAGATGCTACAAGTCGCCGACACCTGCCCTCAAAAAACAGTCAGTTCGATAGCCACCCAAGCTTAGCTAATGCAATTCTTTAGCATTTCCATGGTGAATGTCTAAAGTAAACGTATATAAATCGTCCATTTTTCCTATAACTAAAATTTTATGAATATTACAATTACTTTCATAAAAAGAAACGTTGAAGGATATTTCCCACGATTGTACTTTGCTGTGAGCACATATATACTAATTTGAAAGCACCCCCCCCCCCCCATGGTGGATGACTTACCAACAAGCTTGTGGACAGTCACACTGTAATTTCCGGACTTGGAATAGATAGTGTACCAGCTGAACACAACTGGCTGTATAAATAAATAAATAAATAAATAAACAAACAAACAAACAAACAAACAAACAAACAAACAAACAAATAAATAAATAAATAAATAAATAAATAAATAAATACATTAAAGTGGAAGTATGAAGTAATGGTAACTTAGGAGATATAGCCAAACTGCCTTTTAGTGTGTTTCAAATGGACATTCTTCCCTTCCTGCAAATATTTATTCTCAAGAAAACTAATGAAACAAATGTTTTAATATCAGTCTTAGCTCAGTACTATTTCTTAAAATAAAGTCATATTAAGGTACACATACAAACAGAAATCATCATCCCTCCCATGGTTTGGTGAGAAAGTGATTGGGAAGAAATTACATCAATATATCCTTGAAATTAATTAACGAATTCAACGATTATATAATAGTCTGGTAACTGGTGGATATGAAAAAAATAGATTTGTTCTGAATTAACGTTGACATAACTTATGGCTAGATTAATAGTGACACCTTGTGATCTAAGTTTCAACAGTGTCTTATATTGCAACCATGTATACATGGATGCTAAATTTCAATGGATAATTCAAACCGGACCGTAAAATTTGTAAATCAAATACAACACTTTCTCACATGACTTCGCAGTGATTCAACGTTTACATTCGACTGTGCGTTATATGTTATGTCATAACTTTGTTACAAACTGCACACAATTGCAAGTTGTTGAAACACACACACACACACACACACACACACACACACACACACACACACACACACACACACACACACACACAACGTTGAATTGTATCCAATAGTTTACACCATCATTTGCTAATTGGCCATTCCGACTACTGCGGGAAGGGTGGAGTTCTTCCACACACAATGCTGCTATGATCATGAATACTACTCTCAAAATGATCATTTGTGTTGTCTCAGTTTTAGCTGAGGGTCGGCATATCGACCTGCAGCCATCACGATGAGCAGAACTTCACGCTGACAGGCTCAAGTATGAACTGATGAAGTGTCAACTAGTCAATGTATGATATAGTAGAAATAGTTGCAGACAATACTTACCCTGTTTGCTGTCAAGTACAGAACATGGCGGCACAGATTCAATGAGATAGGTTTGTGCACATCCACATCTCTCGGCGACTGATCGATAGAGACATGTCCTTTGACAAGACTAAAAAACAACATAATAATATTAAGTTTTTACAAAGTTACACTGATGAAATAACTATTAAGCATTGGACGACTTTAATATCCCAAACTCTTAATGTTTCTTGTCATCATAAGGCACTCTTCTGCATACAATAAATACCTCCTGACAAATTATGTTATTATTGACTTTGGTTTGCTTGTTTGTTTCTGGCATAACTTTTCAGAAGTCATCTCACCAGAATGTCTTGATCTATAGCATACCCATGGTCTTGGAGTACTAACGCTACTACACTGCTTCAGCTATCCCTAAAATCAAAATCAAATTAAAATGTAATGTTGGACGTGAAGTATTCCACATGATCGACTGCTCCAGCAGAGACTACTTCCTTCACATGCGAGTTGAAATCTCGTTTCCCTAGCCTCTTGTTTGGGGTGGTCTCGTAGGCAGAGCCCCCAGCGGCGAGAAGCTGGGTAACCGAGACTAGCTAGCTGAAATAGTGTTACAGTAGTAGAGTTAGTCCACCAAGACCACGTGTATTAAAGGTCATCTTGACACACAACAGCCAAATATATGCATTTCCTAGCAGAGTTCAGCAGTCTAAAGTGTATATATATTCCAAATGTATTTAAGCAATAAACCACCCCCTGGAGCACAGGGGCGTGTAATATTGCATAGATTGTTGTTTTCCAGGTCTACAGACTAAATATAACAACCTTTTGAATATATATTCCTACCTGTATAGGGAAAGTCATATTTATAGTATACGTAGTACTATAGATCGATACATTTGTAGCAGCAAGATTCGTATGATATTTTCCTAAGAAAACGGAAATCTAAGCAATAATACACGCCCCTGTGCCCTGGAGATGGTATACCAAGAGGTTTTGACTAGTGAACGAAATATATGCACGAGCGATAGCGAGTGCATATATTGAGTTCACTTGTCAAAACCGAGTGGTATACCATTCCCAGGGGTGGTTTATCGCTATTATATTATACCAGTATATTGAAAATATTATAAACAAAATATGACGCAACATTTTCTGGTTTCATTTGTGCCCCCATCCCTGCACGGACTACAACGTTCGTAGACGAAGTGAACATCAATATTTGGACACGTGCCAACTGTGCATTATCGCTCATTTTAGACGCGCTGCAGCTGGTTCGATGTCTAGACCAATCAGTTCTCTCGATTTGCGCCATCAATATACATATACTGGTTTATTACACCTCGGCGTTCTTCCGAAGGCTGTGATTGGTCAGACTCGTATCACGTGACCGATTTTAACTGGGCTATTGCCCACAAGGTGATATTGCCCGCTCGTGCAGAGACTAATGCCCGGGACTATTGCCCGCTGAAGTTGTTTGACCCACTGCGCACCGCTTCTGCGCTTAACAAATAGTCGTTCACTACCTTCGCTCAGACATGGCGACTGCCGCAGTAAGACACGCAAACCTTTCCGGTACAGACATGACATTTTATTAGAATTGGACAGTAAGAACACAAAAATTGCTACCAATCATTCCGTCTCTGTTTTTGGCACAGAAGAAACAAATGACTGAAACGTTAGGGCCTGGTACTATGGCAACAGCTACTACGAGTAGCAATACGCTAACTTGTATCAATCCATCCGGTAGTGTAAATACGTCGACAAGCACAGGTGAGCTGCAACAGCGATCGCCGGGCATCGGAAAAGAAAACCACAGCAATGCTAACTCCCTTCAGTCTCCACTATTATCTCTGTCTCAGGACATGGCTGTTGTCGATGAGTTAGTGTCGGCAAACGATCCACAAAGCAACCGTCAAGTCAACATTGAGATACCAAGATCAGCTTCAGCGTCATTATTTCAGACACCGTATTACACCGTGGGACGGTGTAATAAAATTAATAACACATGCGCTCTGGCAATATCACCATTTAGTGCCTGCCCACGGGCTGACACTCTTTACCAAAATTTTGATGATGCCCTCGCCTCCGGCTCGGGCATCATCAAAATTTTGGTAAAGAGTGTCAACCCTTGGGCAGGCACTAAATGGTGATTTTGCCCTCGCTGGCATGTGTTATTACTTAAATAAATATAATTGTGTTTAGCGCACATACCTCTAATTTATATCTATAGTTGTCTCCGTACAGAGAATTCTCGTTAATTCTTTGCTCACAGGTTCCATACTGTCCAGAAAGTCGAGTCATTATATTCTTCAAACGTTTGAAAGAACACAATTCAATATTTGAATCAACGGTGTTAGTAAAATAAAAACATTCACACAGTTACTGTCAGAATGTTGTTACTAAACAGATGCAGTATAACTATTGAAAGAGATAGCATACAACAATTTCAACACATAGACTAGTTTTTGCTTCTATATACATAATTCTTTGACAGCCTGAGTGTCAGCAAATCTGTTTATTGGAGCTACGACTTATATAATGCAACATTATTAACAGAACTGATGTGCTTGTACACTAATTTACTATAGACTTGTTCTCTGCTAAAGAAATTTCCAAACTCGAATCACATGCTATGTACAACGTTGTGGTGAAGATACAACAAAAGCTATACATGTTCTGCAGTCGTTGTGGGTGGGTGGGTGGGGGTGGGGGGTTATACTCATTGCCAAAAATATTCTGTTACTCGTAAGTCTACATCTCGAGTAAGATTAATTCAATGACAAACTATACATACCGTTCTCATTGAGAGTGACGTCACAGTGCCCGGTCTAACGGTAAATCCTTCATCCTCAGGGAATGTTGGGACATCATGGGGAGTGATAGTTACACGTGCTCCAGCATTTCGACCATACAGACTAATGTATTCAGACTGTTCCATGAACAACGTCAACTTCAATCCTTGGGATTAACATAAACAAGCTTTAAGATTACCCGAAATAGATTGGCATTTCTTTTTAAAAAAATAACTTTATACTCTGTATTGGATATTTAAATGTTATGCCCCTATATTTTTCTTCGTACGCGTTCAGCCAAGGAAAATGCGAGTGGTCTAAGGGCCTTTGTCACTACGAGTACGTTGTAGACCAGGAGTGACAAACCTTATGTCACCAGTATATTCTGGCTGAATGAAGAGAAACATTAGAGAATAACATAATGATACCAGCGCCAGTAATTAAAATATCAGAGAAAATCGAGGAAAGCAATGGCAATTCTGAACATTTTGACTCATATTTCGAACACAACAGAACCGGTTAACCAGTGACGTACACACATCACGTTGTTATGACATAGTCTCATCGATATAGACGCACGTTGTCGTGATGTAGAACGACCAGGGTATACATTCCATATTCTTTGTTCAAATGTGCTTGTGCATGGGTATAATTTATATAATCAAGACAATAAAAAACTGTCAAATTTACCGTAACTTGCACCCGTTCTCATTGAGTGTCGCACTGGCTTTCCATGTTTTCCATGGTTGAATTTAAAACAGTTGCCATATTTACTGTCTTGAAATGCATAGAAGTCCTCGCTGCAAGGAAGTTGAAAACGACCATAACAATAGAAGTTGTGTTTTTTCCTTGTCTATGCTATACATGACACAATGCTGATAGATCATTTCAGAAACTCGGCGTATTGCAAGCGATCGGGATCAACTAAATTATTTTTCCACACGAATTCAGTATTATATACGAAAGCCGACAGGGGACTTTCGACTTCCAACTTCCAACACGGAAGTCCCCTGTCGGCTTTCGTAATTATGAGATTATTGATATTAATATAAAACATACACATACAGCTATTTCGAATTTGGTTTTACATATGTCGTAGAGATTACACGAATGTAAGTCTATGAATTTCACACATTTTTTACCGAGGAAGTAATCTTGTTTGGTGATACAGCAATCACAAAGATGACCTCAAATATGGGTTTCAAATGTTTTGTGTAAAACAACGTCACAATGCCTTTCGATCTCTCAACCTATAAGAATGCGATAGATATGTCAGATTTCGTATCATAGAAATTCACTGCATGGATAGGAACTTAGTTTATGTAACATTCTCCATTGCAGAATGTGCCATATTTGACAATTTGTGTTTGCTCTCTTTCCATCATATATGATATTGTACAAGTCCTCATTATAATTTCGAATACCACAGTAACAATATATATGCATACTAATCAGCCTCTGATCGTACAATAGATACGGTGATATAGTTTCAAGGTGGCATAGTCTTACCTTTGATTGCAAGGCTTCTCATCGAATGTGCACTGCACTATGAAGTCGTCTACCTGGTGGCCATATTGATCAATTTCGTCCTTTCTTAATTGCAACACATGTTCTAGATCACTGAAATCAGGTGTTGAACTGAAGGTCATAAACCCTGCCCAATCCGGGGGATTTTCACCCTTGACCCGCTCGAATCGACTTTCCTGGTAGTAATATTTGCGAAAATCGTCATACAGAGATGGGTCGTCTGAGAGATCCAAAAAGTCGTCGTACCAACCTTTTCTGAAAACATCAGTTTTCGTGTACACTGTAACGAAGGTAAATGCGGTTATTTTATATATGCTTTAGAGATGTCCAAAACCCACACAATTGTTCTATGTATGTATGTATGTATGTATGTATGTATGTATGTATGTATGTATGTATGTATGTATGTATGTGTGTGTGTGTGTGTGTGTGTGTGTGTGTGTGTGTGTGTGTGTATGTGTGCATGTGTATGGGGCAAATGAAAGATCGATGCATTAAAGTTTAAAGTTTGCATCGATCTTAAAGTTTAAAGTTGGAATGCAGTGGAAATATGGAATCATACTTTTATATTACAGTTTTTGGAGGAGTGGGGGAGAAGGCTGTCAAATCTTACCTTTGCCAATACATCCAGAGTGTTCATCATTAGAATTAGGACAATCAGAAACCGTGTTACATTCTCGGTATCCATCAATGCACAATCCTGACCCACAGTCAAACTTTGTCGCTCCACATCCACTTCTGTTGCTATCTTTCAAGTCTGCCATGGTATCTACAACATGCAAAATAAAGACATTACAATGTCGTCACAGCGTTTATCTTGTAGGAAAAATGATGAAGTTATAAATGGAAAATAAACAACTTTCAAAACTATTGAGTAAAATACCTTCGAGTGAATGACATTGACTTTTTTTATAAATGGAAATAACGAACAGAGAAGATAACTTTAATAATATATAATAAAATAAATAAGTCCAACGAGAATTAATATCGGGAAACCAAAATTATGAAATGTCGAGATATAATTAGGTATATTACAAATGCGATATAAAAGCAATATCGGACCCTTCGTACGTAGGTTGACGTGACACTTGCATTACCTTGTTCAAAAGCTACTCATGTTGCGAATTAATATTTTCAGATCCGTGGACTAACTGCATCATTAAAATACAAGTGGGATCGATTTTGAAGAATTGTTTGTACTACTATATAGTATTGATTGAACACTATTTTGCTTTGATTATTACAGCTCGTTGCAGGTTACTGTTCACTGTCTCTGTTTGATACAACCACATAGAAACCAATAACAAACTGCGCATGCTACATTTTATGCTAATTAAATAAATTTTGTCCTTTGCTACATTTTGTCGAAATGAAATGAACTGACTTCACTATGCGGACATCAAGTGCGGACATCAAAACATTGGCGTCCGCGTGTCTGCGTCTAATTGCAATACATTTAAATGGTTTATTTCATTCAGACTAAATGTAGCAAGAAATTGCGATTTTGATACGTAAAAGTGTACGTGTAGAATGTGCAGTTTCTTATTGGTTTCTGCATGGTTGTATCAAACAGCGAGTGGGTGAAGAGTAACCTGCAATGTGCTGTTTTGAAACTTGAGACAATAACTCGCGTTAACGGGTCGATGTTATTAATTGCATCACTGCCTCTGTGACGTTTGAAGTGCATGGAAGTAAATGTTAGAAAGACGTCTTTCAGGACTTTATGTCCAATCAGGTTTAGTATCGCTGACGAAAACTATGACATCACCGTCTGTAGAAGTTGTACCAAACTGATAGTAATAAGGGAAAGGTTTAACTTACTATTTACTGAAGTAGAATTCATTGCTGAAGATGTCTTTAATGATCGCTTGGTTTTGATAGTTGAACAATTCACCTCATCAGTCCGATCCCAGCAGTCAGCCTTAAGGTCACACACACGATATCTCGGAATACATATCTTTCCATTATCGCAAAGAAAACAATTTTCCCCTGTAAAATGTTTTTAAAATGTTTTCACTGTCATAAATATATTTTGTGTTTGATACTACCAAACCAAAGTGTCTATAGAGTTTGAATTTGATGTTCTTTTATATCTCACATAACGATTTTTTTACCAATGACAAAAACAAAATCGATGTATTTTGTTTTATATAATTTGCAACAACAAAACGAACGTTACAGTATGAGATGTAAAAACATGTTGCTGCCTTTGGGAAACTCTATGGTCACTCTGGTTTGGTAGTAACTTTTATTCACATTACAAACATGTATTAAAAGTTTTGAGTGTATATAGCACTTAAATGGTCATTTTCTGCAAATGTTTGTTCTATGTTGATTCATTTGTTACACATGTGTGAACAAAAATGATGTATACTGTTATTATTAGAGCCTCCAAGACTCATTTTGATAAGTGTGAAATTCATCGAAAAAAATGTATACTCACGCTTTGACCTCTGTGTTCCATTTGTGTTTTCTTGAAAAGCATATTCTATGCTATATCCTTTCTTTGTAACAGAATCATCTGTATAAAACCTGACATTCACTTGCTCCGTGTCGGAGATCCAAGGGGGAGGTTTAACAGAACCACACAGTCTGTATGAAGTTTTAGAAGTCACGGCATCTTCAAACTAAAGTATGACAGAAATACATTGTTATATATATACAGCTGAATTCAAATATGCAATAATCATAGATTTAGATGGAGAGAGAGAGAGAGGGGGAGAGAGGGAGGCCAGGAGAGAGGAAGGGAGGGAGAGAGAGGGGGAGTGAGTGGAGTTAATACATTTAATAATATGTTTGTATATAATGTCAATTTCTTGACGATTTCAGAGTGCTATAATGATACAGTAAACGTTTATGATAGAAAAGGGATCCATAAGAATACACCCATTATTGTATATACATGGCAAATGATTTAGTAAAAAGCTAACCAGTACCCCTGGTGACAGCATATAAGTGTGAACACATCATGGAATTAAATTATTGCCATAGAAATAACAAAAAAGAGCACAATAATACATATTAAAGCTGACAAGCCTACCTTTCCCCAAACTATATGCAAAATTCTATAAGATAGTATTGCTGTACTTATTCTCTTTCATCGATTTTTAAAATTCAGCGTGATGATCCAACATTTTTTACTCTACTGATGGAACATTCATTAATTATATGTTATACTCCTTTCCTACTCTTCTCCGTTGTTTCAACTGTGCTCTCAATTTCATTTAGCGGACACTTTTTCAGTTAACGGGACACTTTTTACACAAAGAAAATGTCTGCATGCGTTAATCCATGAAAGGAACTGTCCTATAACACTTTTAAACAAATGAATGAAACTATCTTCAGCTTGATAATCATTTCTATAGCACTATCCCCAACTTGCCAACTGTTACAATGCAACCACTAACGTGTACTTCCCTGCCTGAAACATTGGCTCTTCCGCGCCCAATTCTGCACCTGTCATTCTGTAAAGTGTGTGTAAAAGATCACCCCTACCTTGGTGGGTCTCGAACACAATAGCTCTAGTTCTGTACCCATCTATCCAAAGATATGCTCTATAACCACTTCACTAAATAGTGACTTGTGCAGAAAGTAGGTTTCCATAAAGAATTTGTTCATTGACATGACAATGCGTATGTGCACCTAGGTTAGTGAAATATTCGAATAGGGACTGTAACTTTGTTACAGCACAAGTCATTGCCAGGTTAATGGATTTCACACTGAACTTTTTGGGAAAACATCGGATTATGTGGTCGAGATATGTGGGATTTCTGTAGTGAATTTTGTAATTAACATGATAATGGGTTAGAGGTTATGTCTCTGCCTCGGACAAAATAATGGGGCTTTACCCAACAGTGTCCGATTATTTTCAGTTAATGGCCTCTGACTTGACCTATAACTATCAGTTATATAATTGTATTCTAGAAGAAGGTATCAACTGTGTCGTTGCCTTGTGTGTTTAATACTTTACCTACCTCTAAGTAATCGTAATTGCAGTCATCCTGAGTTCCTTCCACATCGAAATCGTTAAAAGTAAATTCAATTTTTCCTTGACCATACTCGTTCAGATTAATAGACACATGACAATATATGTCACTAGGGTAGTTATTTGGATAGTAAGGTGAAATCAAGTTTCCTTGTGGAGCAAACAACGACAACATACAATCGGGTATAACTTGAAAAGAAAAGAAAAAAGATAAAGTTAGTATGGGGATTATTATGAGAAGGTACATATGTAGCAACTTTAAATGACCACATGGGAAGCAGGTAGAAGCTTAAGTGTGCCAGCTACATTGATATGTTCTAACTGACACGTCGGGATTACATATTTGCAGATTTAGTTGTGAACAGTAGAGGTAACATGATTGTACACTGTTTGGTAGACAGCAGGGGTGACATGCTTGTAGGCGGATTGGTAGACAGCAGGGATGACACGATAGAAGACTGAGCTAGTGGACAGTAGGGTGCCATGTTTGTAGCTTGGCTAATGAACAGGAGAGTGACTTATTTAGACGCTGACTGGAAAGCAGTGGACAGTAGAATGACATTTTCGCAGGCTAACTAGTAAATGGATAGTGGGGTGACACCTAATTTGATCTCTGCCTAATGGATAATATGGTGACATGGCTGCAGACTGACTAGAGATTTCAACTTTTCACTTTACAAAAGACTGGTGTGTTTTTTTTTTTTAATTTTTATAATTTGAGAACCATATTTTGTTTTTACTTTCATCACTAACTCACCTACTGCTTTCGGATTGGTATATTTTTGCATTACCTATCCAACATGAATTCAATTTGTTTTGACATATTTATCAGTAACAATAATCCATGCTAGGGAGATTCTGTTTAATAGACTGTCCTACCCCGGTTACTGTTACTGTCATTGGCATAATTTCCATCATAATCATCCGTCCCACAAAGAGTGTGTGTTTGTAGCCTATTTGGTGGACAGTAGAGTACCATGTTTGTTTGTTAGTTTGTTTGTTAATTGACTAGTGGACAGTAAGGAAGCATAGTTGTATAATCTCTAATAGACAGTATGGGTGACATTTTTGTTTGTTTACTGACTAGTGGACAGTGTGGGTGACATCTTTACAGTCTGACGTGGACTGTAGAGGTGAAATCGAAGGATGGCAGAGTATCTCGTAAACTTCTCAATTAAGATATTTAGCCGTCCAAAGCACTTTGATACTGCTATAGACCGTGTCTAATTGCAACATACTGTAATGAAGTTAGTACATAATTCATTATAATTCAAAATTCAATTTTCATTATCTCAGCAAACAAACAAACAAAGGTACAACATCTTCGAGGCCGAATGCACCAGTTTTTGTTAGAAATAGTACTTACCTTCAGGTATAATCGTAGTGTGTTGTACCATAGATGTGTGTGGTTCGATTTCGCCAGTCCCAGTCATAATGGTATATTCTGCCTTGTAGCCTTGCTTAGTTTCAGATCCGTCTGATGTAAAGACAATATTTACTAGCCCTGTGTCAGAGGACCATGGCGGTGGCAATGAAAAACCACACAATTTGACAGCTTTACTGGTGATGCCGTCCGAAATCTGCAAAACAGGAGAAAGACTTGACATGGGTCCAATATCGTGAACAAAATCGGATACAACATATAGAACTGAACGAAAACAGCAGAGAATATGTGCAACTTTACCAGCAAGCTATCGTAGTTACAATCGGAAGCTTCTTCCAGGCCGAAATCTATAAAAGTAATTTGGACAATAAATTGACCATGTACTCTGACGTCAATGGTTGTCTGGCATAACATGTTATTAGAGTAGACATGTGGATAGTTTGGTGATGTAAGTTCTCCAGACGTGTTAGTGAAGACCTTTCCACAGTCCTGTCCATCTAGGATTTAAAAAAGGTACAAAAGGAAAATATTCAACCGTGGTATTCACAGGTACTTTGATAAGATACATCATTACATACAAGCGAATGATACATACATACATACATACATACATACATACATACATACATACATACATACGTACGTACGTACATACATACATACATACATACATACATACATACATACATACATACATACATACATACATACATACATACATACATACCAATCTGATTAAAATCCGATGTAGATGTCGGCTAATCGTCCATTGCTATTTTACCTTCGTTATTTTGCCTGAATTGACCTTCTTGGTACATGTTTACATTTTTTTAGCCTGATCGCCTACATACATACATACACATACAAACAAACACACACACACACACACACACACACACACACACACACACAAACAAACAAACAAACAAACAAACAAACAAACACACACATTATTGTTATTTCCACATTATGACGATTCATGATATCGGATGGCAACGTACGCGTCCTAGCGAAAGTCAACGGACGGATGACAACGCAATGTGTTTAAACGTAAAGAATATAATTACTACACCTTGTCTGTAATCAACGCAACCATTACAGTCACACCAATCTGCACCATAGCCACACCATCCTGCTGTTGAACAACACGGTGCAGTACCATACGGATCACACTGTGATGGCTCACCAGTCACCAAAGGGAAAGAGGCCCCACATCGTTGGTCCTCTCTCCAGGGATCTATAAAATATAAAACAAATTATCAAACAACCATGATAGTTGTTGTACAACATAGTCAATGTATCTAAACAATGTACCACCAACAGTCGGGTTTCATATCTGACTATATTGTATAAATGCAGGCGTCCAAACATTGGCGCGTCTAGTTGTAGTACGTCTAAACGGTTTATTTCATGTAGACAAAATGTAGCAAGAACTTGCGATCTTGCTATCTTGGTGTAGAATGTGCAGTTTGTTATTGGTTTCTACTGGTTGTATCAAACAGAACCGCTCAATGGTATACTTGAAGTGGACTATACTTGTATGTATGTATGTATGTATGTATGTATGTATGTATGTATGTATGTATGTATGTATGTATGTATGTATGTATGTATGTTGCATTTGTCACATGTAAAAGGGGAGCAAGTGTGATGTGAGCTAGTCAGTTACAGAACCCAATCTGATCTCGATGGCGTCCAACAAATAATAAATACTTCAGATAACTATAATTGTGCTGGTATATACAGATAAAGATGATTATTTCAATTGACAACCGATGTCATGTGGGTCATGCAACCACGGTAACCGGGTAACTGATACCATAGAGAGAGAAGACATACCGAAGTGATTTGGAATGCTGCATTTATCCTGTTTGGTGACGTTAATATAATGGGAGTGAAGAGGAAGAATAACCTCATTCTATTTAGACTGTCTTACCTTGGCCACTGCCACTACCACTACCACTACCACTACCACTACCACCACCACTACCACTACCACTGCCACCCGTCCCACAAAAATCCTCGGCTTCATCATATCCGTCAGAGCAATCGTTAGCGTAATCACAAATCCAAGCAAATGGAATACACTGTCCATCCGGACATTGAAATTTGTCGCTTGGACAAAACCCTACAAATAGCAGAAAGACAAGAAAAGTCTATATGAGTTTATTAAAAAATTCGAGCCACTCAAATTGTCCTTAACAAGCCTTTGGTGGTACAGGTTCGGAATATGTAATCAAAATGATGCTCGAAAAGAATAGCTTTGGCATTTCAATAGGACACTACACGTACGTATGTAGGTACATACATACATACATACATACATACATACATACATACATACATACATACATACATACATACATACATACATACATACATACATACATACATACATACATATATGAGCTGCAGTGAACCATTCGATTGGCCTACTGGAGCATCACTTATGTTCTGGTGGGCTATTGTTCACATGTGCACATTATTTACAATATATATATATATATATATATAACTCGGTGAGTATCAATCTGCTAAGAAAGTGCTCTATACCGCAGTGGCAGAGCGTAATAGTTTTGGTAGTACTGGAACTCTTTCTTGGGTGTAACTCGGAGTTTCACGCATATTGCGATCATCAGACACAGAGTGTATGATGATCGCAATATGCGTGAAACTCCGAGTTACACCCAAGAAAGAGTTCCAGTACTACCAAAACTATATATATATATATATATATATATATATATATATATATATATATATATATATATATATATATATATATATATATATATATATATATATATATATATATATATATATATGTTGAGGGTAGAAGAAAATCAAGTCGGGTTTTTCGTCTCTACAAGCCTGTTTCGTGAGTAAATCACTCGTCAGGAGATGTTGTACATCAACATCTCCTGACGAGTGATTTACTCACGAAACAAGCTTGTAGAGACGAAAAACCCGACTTGATTTTCTTCTACCTATCGAGCACTGTACTACGGACAAATCTTACCACTGACTTCCTATATATATATATATATATATATATATATATATATATATATATATATATATATATATATATATATATATATATATATATATATATATATATATATATATATATATATAAGAGGCAGACAGACAGACAGACAGACAGACCGACAGACAGACAGACAGACAGACAGACAGACAGACAGACTAAGAGGGGAGAGGGAGGGACAGGCAGGCTAAGAGAGAACTGTACAAACTGTAAGCCAAATAATTTGTAAAAAGACAGTTATCATTACTTGATATACGTGTTTCGAGAAAGTTTTAATGACTTGTACACCTTAAACTCAATTAACTGCATAACAGGATACCAAATGACCTGATAGAAATTTTCTATAATCATGTGATCACAGAAGGGCAGTACGGCTTTGCGTAGTTGAGGGCGCTCTAAGTAACGTGACGAACACTTGTAAATTGGTTGTATAAAATGAAGACGAACCGAACAGAGAATTGGTCTTTGTCGGACAGCCATTTTCATCGGAACCATCAGGACAGTCACGGCTACCATCGCATTGATACTCTTGTGGAAGGCAAGAACCATCCGCTAAGCACACAAAGGCATTGGTGCAGTCTTTTGCTAATGAGGGTATGACAAAAATTAATTACAGACTAAACACGATAACAAACACATAAAAATTATAAGGTATCGTCATAATACAATTACTTGCAAACCGGAATTTGAAATAAAACATCAAATAACATAAATCAAATAAAATCAAGACAAAACAAAGAAATGATGATATGAAGTTAAATATAAAGAAATTAACTGTCTCAAAGTTGATAACAGTTACTACATATTTGATGAACATAGTACCTTGTCATTATTATTTTAAGCCCCTTAGGTTGCATTCACAAAACATCTACCGGATCTCCACCCCATAGGTTTCACTAGTACTGACAAACATGTGCTGGGTCCCGACCCTTTCAAAAATATATACATGTACTTGTCGAGACTCCTTGGGTTTCCGGTACCCTACGTTTGCATTCAAAAACATCTACTGGGTGATGAGCAGTTGCTAAGTAAAAGTCTACGATATGTCAATTGTGCTTACTCATAAATTTCCATTTTATAAATGTATTTGTACCACTTTCAATTTATGCAACAATCTTATCAAAGCTAGCTCTATATTTATGGTGTGACATATTTTGTTTCGCTAATTGACTGACGTGGGATGTCTTGTTTTGTTACTCGTCATAATGTTCACGATGTCATATTGATAAACTTACTTGGACAGCCTTCTTCATCAGATCCATCCGTACAATCAACATTTCCATTACAACGTTGAAGTTTAGGAATGCAGCCTCCTTTGACAGTACAACTGAATTCAGAACTCTTGCATTCTAAATTGATAACATAGAAATGCCCTTTTCACCATTATAGTGTACAGAAATGCCTGTGGTTATTATTACTTTTTTCAACAATATAGTATTTGCAAGTTTAATGGTAATTTGCTGCAAAAACAGTCGTCGATAAAATATGAAAGTTGAGGAGTAAACTATTTACTAGTGTGTCTTGATAATAATACAGATATAACAACTGTAGTACGACGTTGATGGTGGTAGTCGTTTGTACAATAACTCGTGTCAACAAAAGCAAGTGTTGCAAAATGTTAATGATATGTTTACTAGCATGTCACTGTAATATAATCTTGGTGGCGGCATTGTTTGAACAAGGATGTTGTGATACGGTGTCGGAAAAGATGTAGTGACTCAGAACACATATTACAGCGTCTCTTTATCTATGCCTAAAATGACTGATTTATTATTCATCATGCATATAAATATTGTTATTCAAATTATATGTTAATTACTAAAATAATACTCTTACCACATCCATCTTCGTCTTCACCCTCATAGCAGTCTTTATGTCTATTGCAGTGCAACCTTTCAGAAATACAAACGCCGCTCGCACTTCCGTTGGGACATCGAAACTGGTCAGAACCACACGTTCCTGTATCAAAATCAAGTTTACATCGACTACTATGGCGTAAGAAAAATTGTGTGGTTCCGATTACATTCAATTTTAAGATAGGTGGGGTAGGTAGATTTTTTATTTTATTTTATATAGTTTTTATGTGTGAGTGTATAGCTCAGGTTTTCCATTGTTTTCCAAATGGTCTCTGCCTTCTTTATTTCTTCCTATCAGATGTACAGTCATTACAGATTGGAAAAATATTTTTACATTGTCTTTTGAAGTTGATGGTAGTTTCCGCACCCACTATTTCTTCACGATTTTCTCGATTTTATTATTATTTTTCTCGAATACGTAATTATAAAAAGAGTTTAGGGTCGGCGTGAAAAACTAGGTGGGTCGAGTAACCGGAACCAAACAACTTTTTTTATTTAGTATAGCAAACCGTGTGTCGATTACTCACTCTTGGTATACTTTCCAACTGTCATAGTTCACCCGCAACCATATTAAAAATTTCCCTGGATGCGATCACAAAAATCCAAACACACGCTTTCCCTTTTTGATAGTGTCCCATGAATTTATTTATTAATTATGTGAAATTAATTTGGTTTTAATTTGTTTTCCCTTGTATCAAAGTTGCTTTGGGTATGCACTCCTTTTTCAGACACGTCACCAAATTCGCACTGCCAGATACATGGAAATAGTGGATAACTATGTGCAACAGGTAAAAAGAATGCTTATGTCACATACAACCAATCATACGCCTAGAAAATCGTCGTTTGTGTCCAGAAATGAAACACAACGGTCAGAATATTGGCCCAAAGCAAATTCAGCACATTGACTATAGATACTGCAAAATACGACTTACCATAGTAACAGTCAATCTCATCACTGTTGTCATCAGTACAATGCCTGACACCATCACATACTAAATATCGCTTGATGCAGTACTGTCCACTAGTGCAAGCAAAATCTCCCGCTATACATGGGCCTAAGCAGTATCAGAAATGTCAACGAAGTTTAATTAATTAATTAATTAATTTATTTATTTATTTATTTATTTGAGATGTCTACAGGATTACCCCATTTACAGACACTCTGAAATTGGAAAGACTAAAATACATACAATATTTACAAAAATAGTAAAAATAGAAATAAAATAAATTAAAAGAAGATAAAAATTACCGAAAATGCGTTAAGTTCACACATCAACTATTTCATTTAGGTCATCTTTTCTAAAAGTACTGAGACTTGAAAATATGTCAGTGTTTTGCAAGGTGTTGATAAAATTGAAGGTCCTAGGTAAAAATGAGTTTTTCCTTTGAGTAGAATTAAAACGTGCCATTTTAAATGTGTAGTGGGAACGGAGATTCCTGGATGGCACATGAAACGGAACATTGGCAACAATATACAGTGAGTTAAAAGAGCCATTTAAGCATTTATATAAAAAGACTGCATCCAGCAATTTCCTACGAGATTGAAGACTTTGAATATAAAAATACTGACAAAGATTATATAAATATATGTCCGCTCTAAGATCTATGGGGAAAAGACGAGACTGATTTTGTCCTAACTTCTTTAATTGATGCCAGTGCGTCTCGAAAAATCACTGCCGCCATCTCTAGCTCTCAGTTTGCATCACGCGACTTCTCTAAAAATAGGAGAAATAGAATTTTTCAAATGTAGCCATTTACCGACTGCTGGATACTGGGGTAGAGAATTTTGGGCTTGGTGCCCAATTACCTATGCTGATGTCACCGAGAGCATTAGTGTCTGTATCTATTGTATCTGCCTTACAGATTGATTAGGTAGAAGTAATCGATGAATTAGATGTAGTAGAAACAATTGACAGAGTGATTGATATGGGTACTGGTAACAACAGTCAGCATATGTAGTTGGGCACCATACCCAGAATTCCGTACCACAGGGTACAGATGTTGGTTCAGGGATAATTTGAATAATTTCGTTTCGCTCTTAAGATGTGGAGTGACGAAAACAATTTTTTATGACTCACTGGACATCAACAAAAACAGCCTGGACAAAATCAGCCACACCTATGTTCCCCTTTAATATGGAATTTCATAGGAAACGATAAGCAATACACATGCGACAGTGGTAACTTTAAAAATCAGTTTCCAATGTTAAATCATATAATCAGTTATATAAATGCAAAAATACTTACTGTAATATGGCAGAATCGTACCACCATCGACTGCAAGCATTGCTTTGTGAGGAGACTCAGCTATGACAGATCGTCGAAGTTTATTGGTATTACAAACTGTGACACTTGGAAATTCTAGTGATGAGTTGGTCACCACTCTTATCTACAGTATAACATCAAAAAATGGCATCGTTGTCAAACAGTGGTCACTCTAGCTCGGTAATAATAATGCAACCCACGAAAAAACACCGGTGTGTTTACTTGAAAGAAAAGACTTGCTCCAATGCCAAATTAGGTAAAAGCAACAACAATACATCTGATACAAAAACAACAGGGATGCTACTGATGTAGGTTCAGGCGACCCTTTTATCAGTTTGTGTATATCTGTGGAAGTTAAAATGTAACACTAACAGTCATACTTTAATTGTTATAAGATGTAGTATTCTATCAGCGTTAACAAGTTATGGTATCCTGGCCCATGTGATGTTTATAAATGCTTTGATAAGTTACTGACGCTAATTACAATGTATGTATTTGCATGCAACTTGCCTCTTTCCTGCCTACCACGAGCAAGCAAATGCGTCGGTGTTTTTTCGCGGGTTGTAGCGTGAAAATAACAAGCAACGTATTATATCATATTTTCTTTAAACTTTATATTACTCACATCAAGTCTTATCACGTGTCAAATTACTATCTTGTAGCTTGTCTTTAACTTGTAGTAAATAAATAAATAATTCATTCATTCATTCATTATCTATTTATTTATTTATTTATTTAATTATTTAATACATTTTACTGTGAGTGATGCGAGCACACTGATGGATATCAACTGAGTAACTAATTTGTATGACGAGGTTGACGAGGTTGAACGAGAATGTCGGGTTGACTGACACGATGGCGCACTTCTTTCCTAATTACCAATTTTGAGCGCTCCACTTTGTGTTTTAGCTTGCCTATATGCCTTTCTGTAAGTTTGAATATAATCATAGGTTTAAAGTAACCGGGTTGGACTTTTTTTAATTATGCTATCAAACTAAAACATGACCTTTATTCAATGGTAAACTGTGACAATGACCCCTTTTGGATATCAATTATATGAAACAGGTCATTGAACCGTGATGTTTAATCGTTATTTGATAATACAAGGCCTCGTATATTTAATTTGAAGTGTAATTGGTCAATGCTTACAATGCCACATACATTGTATTGCTTGATTAGCCTGGGGGTCAGAATTTACGGTAGGGGGGAACCGGTGGTTTACCGAGTAATACATTTCTCTAAAACCTATAGTAATGAGTTGGGTGACAGCCATGTGAATGTGTTTATGTATGCCTTCTTCTGCCTGCCTTGCCCCCCCCTCTCTCTCTCTCTCTCTCTCTCTCTCTCTCTCTCTCTCTCTCTCTCTCTCTCTCTCTCTCTCTCTCTCTCTCTCTCTCTCTCTCTCTCTCTCTCTCTCTCTCTCTCTCTCTCTGGAGACTTTTTTCATCATACAAACGTCAGGAGCAGTCGTTTAACTTGTAGTTTGCAAAAATGCACACTTCTTTTACCTGCCATACATTTAATTATGAGGCAGTCAATAGCCAAGCAAATGTGTGTGTCTGCCAAATTATATATCTGAATAGGTAAGTTAAAATGTAGGTATTATAGCCATACAGTTGTATACTATGTGCATTGACTCGAATAAAAGTAGGATAGTGAACACAATTTTCAAGTACTCTATGGCTTTCGGTAATGTGTATGTTTGAAATGTTATGCCATTAAATGGCATCCTATATGTCCTTAATTTTTTAAGTGCTTACTTTGGGAGGGGGACACCCCCCCCCCCCTAGCTATCATGGGATGCTGTTTCTGCCCAGAATTATGATTGAAATATAAAACCCTGCTGACTGAGCATCTCCAAGTACAGCCCAATGTGAGACTTTTTTCGCAAAGCCATCATATATTTGTAAAGAAATCTCTTTGGTATCTTTATGCCGCGTGTCTTTCCTGAAAAGAGAGATGAAATCGGGCGTTTAGCGCGCCACATTTCCCTATCTACTGGGACTCTGCATGGATGCAAATTGAATCCTGGGAAATAGCTAACTATCGCCTAATTAAAACTTCTGCAGCTGGAACCATTGACACAGTGTGAGAGGCGTATATCTGTACACATATAGTAATGGAGAATGGTTCCTTAGTGGAATTTTTGGTACCCAAATGATTTTGTCGTTATATGTTATTTTGTATGACATCTGAACACAGCTATTCCATGTTTTGTTGTTGGAATTACAATGTAAATACAATTCAAAATGAAATTAAGGTTAATATCAAACTCCATATAATGGCAGACTATTGTGAAGTCGAGTTGCGCTATTTCTATAGGTCGAATGAAATGTTACAGTAATACAAGCAATCTTAAAACAGTGGGAGAAGGGGGGGGGGGCAACTTTGTGTAAAGGAGGAGCGGTTCCTCTGGGACCTCCAAACCCAAAATGTTATCAAAAGACACGCCGAAAAAATAGGAGACCCTTCCTAATACCAAATGTACGCACAAAATTGATGCATGTACAACGGACTGTCCCATATAAGAGAACAGGGCACATTGGGATGACAGTGGTGTTTCAGCCCTATTATCAACATGGGATACTTACAGTATCAAAGCAAGTATCACCATAGGACATGTACATCAAAACACATGCCACTGTCAATGCAATCAGATACTTACATGTGTGGTTTTGTGTGGTTTTAATCAACAGGAATAGTTTGTTTGTTTGTTTGTTTGTTTGTTTGTTTGTTTATGTGTGTGTTTGTTTTTTTGTTTTTTTTCTCTTTGTAATGTTTTTATTGTATTCAAAAGAAAGTGACAATACAGACTACACAGAGCACATGATTTCAGATTTCAGTTTGTTTGTTTGTTTGTAGCTCCTATATGATATTTCATCTTGTTTATATAAGCCAATCTGTACTTATGCCCTGTGGTGAAATCAGCATATATTACCCTTATATATATATATATATATATATATATATATATATATATATATATATATATATATATATATATATATATATATATATATATATATATATATATATATATATATATATATATATATATATATACATTTCATCCCTTCCCCTCCCACGTCCCTGAACGTTTGTGCACATACCTTATTTATAACTTCGTAACGAAGGTACGTATTAACAAGCAACGATGTCTGTACCAGAAACGCTATCATGGCGATCATGAATATAGACACCCAGAGCAGACGTCCATGCGAACTACTGGCTCCGACCACTCGAGGAATTCCATGTGCCGTTGTATTCTGCATAAAACCTTTCATCAGACTAAAGAAATTAACCTTGGCGTGGGTTTTCACGGTCTCCTTCGACTTCACCATGAAAGGTAAGGTTGGTTGATATAAAACCAACGATGCTAGTGACGACGGAGAAGGAGAAGTTGATCTTTCCTGACGAAGCGTTGGGTTTACATCGCATTCTTCATCAGGTAGTGCTAGTGGGGTTTCAAAACCATCAACAGGTAGAGCATTTTCAAAACCATTTTTAATTTCCTCGATATCCGGCAGTATGTTTTTCTGGTGATTTATATCTATTCGTAGATCGTCATTGTGTCCCCCAGGCTGTTTCCGTCGTCGATCGCCTGCCATCAATACCAGGGGGTCATTTCTAATTGCAAACAAAACGTAATAAAAATAATGTAATAATTGTTAGAAGTGGTTTACGAAGAAACGAACATCTCTATCGTAGTTGAATTGAATTGAATTGCATTGAATTTCACCAAAACATAACAACAATATATTAAACAATTCTGATAAGGACCATAGAAATAGTCCACTTGAAACTAATCTCGTCCAAGGTCCTGGCAACTGAGAGAAATGTTGTATTTACAAAACAATTTTAAACAAGGAAATGCGCTATGTACAGCAGAGTGCACAGAGAATATCAAGCAAACCAGATTGCAAAAACGAAACAATATCTATGGCACAAACAAAGATACTTACAAATTTCAAACTAGAGGAAAGCAAAATTTAATGTAGAAAAAGGTGAGACATGCCATTATCAATAATGGCGTCAATGGAGGCATTAAGATATTGTGACGTAATGTATGTTATTAGCCTTAGATTATCTTGTCGTATTCATTAAATGTTACCTGATGAATTTTTGCGCTAGCACAGAATCAACTGATTTATGACACTACATAATGCATTGCAAGTATACCTGTATCTAGATCTGATAGATCGTTCGTGGTGAATTAACTCTGTAAGTATTCGATATCATGGAGGGACATTTCTTGATAATAAAACGTGTAAAACTTTGCTTTATCACATTTATACGAGTGAAAAAGAATAAAATACACACAGTGATTTAAACAAACACAGCTACATTTTAGTAAGGTGGACTGTGTAATTTACCAGGAGAGAGCTAGGCTGGGGGAGGGGGCGGAATAGCTGTGAAAAAGTGATGATCCGCCCCTAAAATGTGTACGTTGTCCAAACATTTATGACCCTCTCCTGAAGGAGTCGGTGCACTGGATTTATCTACAAAAAGGCATTTTTAGCCACTATTCATTTTGAAATGTCTGTTTTTCAACAACATAAGCGAACATAATTTAGGCCTAGCGAAACTTTCTAGTTTTACAGTATTTTTAGTTGGACTTTCTCATATTTTAGCGGTATTTTTTTCTGAAATCAAATTGAATTAAAGATGTTCAACAAAATTTTGCTGCACGAACACATGATCCAAAATTGTTACACCCCCCCCCCCCCTTTGGTAGTGGCCCAAAAAATGTTGACTCTCCCAAAATCATAGGCATGACAAATTGTGACCATTTCCCTGGTAATTTACGTCTACATGTAGTCCCTAAGAACATTCGTGTTATGAAAGCCTATAGAGGACTTGAACAGACACAACTACGATTTGGTACGAAGGTTCACGTTACGAAAGTCACAATAGTGGCGGTTTTCTAGCAGACTCACCCATCATTCATTGTGTTCCTATTTTCGGAACGAAGAAACCAGTTTGAGTTGTACGGGTGTAGTTCCATCGTTCCCTCCATTCCTATTCTATGTATGACAATATCATGATACTACTATGACTTAATTCCACGATTACGTGTACACGCCATTAGTTGCTTCTTTCCAAGATATCGTCGGAGTGCACAGTTTGTCGAAACATCGAGATAATTATAATTACATTGCAGGCAGGCTTTTGTCTAATAATGTAAATTGTACTGGTAATTAGTTATTAGTTATTTATGAGTGATCGCAGAAGTGACGTCAGTGTTGTCTTTGAATTTGAAGGACATTCTTCTTCAACCGTTTTAAAACAGAAATGTGTGTGGGGGGGGGTATAGAAAATTGCAAGTCTTACAACAATGTATACTACTTGTTTTCTAACTCTGATCGTTACTACGTGTGTATAAAACTCAAATATTAACCACTTTACATATGTATTACATGTAAATTTATGTAAACTGAAAAAAAACACGAAAATAAATTATTTACTCAAACGATTACTTTCAATCTAATAACACTATTTAAATTTATCTAACTGGTAATAATCGTTCGCCTGATATAGCAGGAAGAAAAGACTTTATATTAAATTGATTGGTCATCTTTAAATATTGTAATGAGTTCCAGTGGGTTTAAACGCCTTCATCTTGCTCACACGCAGTAGTCTCTAGCTCTCCATTGTACAAATATGTATACGCATGGCTTGTTAACACAGGTATAAACAATGAATGCAATTAAAATTAAGTAGGTGTATGACTAATTACACAGTTTATGCAACAATAGGTATGTGATACAGCCATCTATTCTAAACGCCAAGATGATTACAAGGTCGTTTCATCAACACATTAGCAAATTAATTCAGTACCGGTCAGTTATTTTGTTTTCTCATGAATAAACACATAATTGCGAGATACATGTAGTGAACGAGTTCAGACGAGTGTGTTGCTGTGCAATATTTGGCAACAAGTTCTGAAAGGGGTTCAATTGTTGACGCCAGATGATGAAAAGGTTCCGATGATCAAAAAAACCCTATAGTCTCTAATATCGTGTTTACTGATTATACTTGTTCTGTGAAACATTGACAAAAAAAAGAAAACAATTTCGCGCTTTAACACACTAGATTTAAATAGGCTTGATTGGTTTATTGTTTTCCCTGAATCGTTAGTAATTTGACAATTAACCTCGACAGGTAACGGTGTTAATTATCGCTGTCGGTCGGTAGTTCGATTCCCATGATTTGCAGCTGAAAACACACTTTTCTGAGGAATTACACACTAGGGAATCACACAAAAAAAGTGAAGGTTTACCATGAAAATTTCAACCAATTAGTATTAGGGATCTCCCTTGCAAACAAAGTGCGACTAGGTTGCATGGAATGTTAGTCTTTCTTCATAGTGATCTGTTATTTTGCTTAGCTGTGTCGCCAGACAGGCCACATCAACATGTGAAATCCATGGTACTCAATGTTGAATCTAGCCTATTTGTTTTAGCGTAGACATGATTACAAGGAGTCTTTCCTAAGTGATGAAGGTATTGGTATTTGTTGTAGTAGCGATTACCGAATTGAATTACTTTGATCCATGTATTTGTGTTTAATAATGATTAAAAACGGTATTGCCGATGAGAAATCTGATTCTGACATTTCCTACAGTCATGACACTAGAGATGAAGTTATCAAGTTATCAGGGGAGAATTTGGAAGCCAAGATGACAAATTATTCTCCAATATGTATGACTTTGAGTTTTCAACAACTCCATGCATTGAAAGTGACAGACTCATAGGAAAATGCCTTTAATTAGAGTAGATATATATGTCCATGATATAAGTAATTATATTAATTTATTCAAAATGTTTACTGGGGAGGGAGGGGTATTGGCTTTTTTCCCTTACGTTGAGGTTCTAAAGCATCTTTGCAAAGGGGGTTCCTGGAAAAATATTTGTTTTAGCAATTTCTCACCCATCCCCCTTCCTGCCACCATAATGAAGTCAATACTCCGTTAATTTTGTTGTTGGTGCTGACTGACTTGATCTTTATTATATAATTATTATCATCACTACTACCATTATTGTCATCATTGTTGAATACTAATCACTGTCAACGTCATCGTCGTCGTTGTGTCGTCGTCGTCGTCGTCACCATCATCATCATCATCATCATCATCATCATCATCATCATCATCATCAAAATCATGCCACAACCAGTCAATACGGCATGATCTTATTTTACTTGGCAGACTTTCAATAGCCAATGATAAATGAAAGCATCAAATACAACAAAAATACAATATACTTAACCAGTATGAAGGAACAAGCAATGATAGGTTTGTTAATACCCAGAATCACATTGCATAGTATGCCAAATGTCATGCTCGCAATCGTTATGCCATCTAGTTTTGGCCTGTTTATACATTTACCAAAAGGGGAAACATCTTTCAGCTTGTCCATTTCTACTTTAAAATGTAGCTAGATATTGGACTCCAAATAAATCATCCCCCACCATACTACTACTTTTAAACAAAATTGTTGGAATATTTAGACACTAAAATTCTGATAATATCAGGTCATTTGATGAACTAAATATTCATGGTATAACCATAAATTTCAGTCTATTTGTTGTTATATGATGATGATCCACTTTTTCAAGATTGAGATATACCACGTGGTCCTTTTTAATATTTTGCCTTGAGAGCACCAGCAGCACCAGTGTCTAAAAACCAATGTAATTCTCCGTGAGTAGGCTGAACTCTGGCTGCTGGAAGTGGATCACTCTCGTTACCTTCCAGGATTCTCTGGAAGAAGAAAATAACATTTTGTACGTTCAAAGTTTGCATGTTTAAGGTTGAATATTCCTATGCATTATAAATTAGAATATTGACTCCTTAGATTTGGGTAATTTTCATTTAAAAGTAAATCTTCTGATATCTTGGTCAAGTTTGGTCATCACTGGATATACCTGACTTTTCATACATTGTTGATGAACAGATCTCTGTTCTCGGGATATACTAAACTTCAAGTTACAGATTGTCACATGTTAAAGGTATTTGACTCAGGCAGTATATAATGGTAATTGATAATTATCGTCAAATGGACAACAGTTATAACACACCACTACATGGCATTGTGATCAAAAATGTCTTGTTCATGTCTTCACTGCGGCTGTGACAATTTCATACTTCTGACATAAATGATCTTACTGCTCTATGGTGATATTCATCTAGTTAATGGTCCTTTTGATAAATTGTGTCACTTAAATTAAATACCATCTGTAATCAATATTATTAAATTAAGTACATAAATAGTCATAAATTGTGTCACTGCTGCTCACTGTCAGTGATCAATTTTAGCATATCTACAAACTAGACCATTTAGAATCTGTAAGATTGTTGAGGGCGCTCTTCATACAATTGGCACAGACTATGCATGACCATCTGTTTGACTTACAACTTTCCACAATACTAAGTTACATCATGGCTACATAGCCTAATGCAAACACACACCTGTAAGACCTCAGCTTTCCCTGCACCACCAGACACAAACATGACCACCTAGCCTAATGAAAATACTTACCTGTAAGACCCCAGCATTACCTGCACCACCAGACACAAACATGACCACCTAGCCTAATGAAAATACTTACCCGCAAGACCTCAGCTTTCCCTGCACCACCAGACACAAACATAGCACATCTTGTATTATTTACAACTGGGAAGGTTAAAGTCACTCGACATGGTGGTGGTTTGGGGGAATCACTGATAGGTGCAACAGTGACAGAAGTTTCCTGCAGAATGTCAATAAATGGATAAGATTAGATTGTTGGCCGCACTATTCATGGAAGTCAGCAAAGTACATATGCAATATGTGAACATTAAATATTCATCATGACTAACAAGTGCTTATTACCTTCAGTAAAAACTCAATGAATATTCATTGTTCATGTATTGCATATGTATTTTTTTCCCATGATGCAATGTGATCCACATCAAAAATGTCATCAAAATGGGACACCATAATGTAGGTGATGTAAAAATCACGCAATGACTCTCCAGAATCAAGTTTATGAAAATGTCTTTACTTCCTGGGGTGGCATTCACCTTTCAGCAAAAAGACAAAGAGTGTAAATATAATCATGGAAGAACTGCAATGTAAAATAATGAAATACAGTAAAAATTTCACCCTCTAAAGCTAGCCAATGAAGTCCTAGAAAACAATGACACAAAGAACTTGAACCATATTGCTTGTTCATTTCTGAGATTCATATATCACATGATACTAGCAATGACAGAATAGAGTAGGTTTACTGATGAACACAGTTTGGTTTAAACCAGACTTTAAGAACAGCCTTGCAGGCACTTTAATTTCGTTACTTATTCTATAAGAAAAGGTATGGGTAGTAGCAAGCATACATTTTTTTCTTGCAGTCAAGTTTTTGATAAAAATTATGAAATCTCAAGAAATAAGGTGACTATACAACCTGCAATAGTTTGTGTCCTGGAAAGAGTGAGCAGGTATGTCCATCAGGACCCATACCAAGTACCAGGAGGTCAAATGCTGGTAGGTTATTCTCCTTCGGAACATTGTCTACTTTCTTGGCGTAGTCTTTGGCTGCATCTTCCACTGACAGTGATGGATCAACGATGAAGATCTGATCTGACGGGATGCTAACTTTACCAAACATGTTCTCCTGTCAAATAATTTAGTGAAAAGAAAACAAATGACATTTTAATATAATTATACACAGGTTTCATGGAATAATGAACTGAAAATAATTTGAAACTACTCCTTGACAGAGAAAAACTTTGTGTGGGTACTTTATTTATAACTTCTACTGTGACGGCAGATTTGAAACAATTAATGTGGTGTATGGTGTTTTTAATGTGTGTGTTTTAATTATAATTTCATTCTTTTATTTTGATGATCAATTCAAATCAATATCAAAATATTTCTTTTCATTGTTCTGGCAAATCAATGCAACTATAAACTTGATCAAAGAAATTTCTGTAGGAATCCCCTGACTCTTTCACAGGGGTACATAAATTATCTTGACTTGTGCTATAAACAATCACAGGGGGAACCCTTCCTATGCTCAATAATACATGTTTCTTTCACTCTTCCATACACGCAATTTCCAATTCATCTTACTAGTTGCAGTATTTGTTTTAAGAATTACATACATGATGTATCGTCATACAATATATTCTATTAACACGTGTGTAAGTGAAATATCTTGAATATGCAACATGTTCGGTCTTGGGCACACACCCCCGGGAATTTGTATAGCACATGAGGTTGCATTTTGCAAAATAAGTGTTTACAGTGATAGAGAAATACGATTGGATTTCCTATTTAAAAATTACCAACAACTCACTTTGAAATACTTGTATGTACTGTCATCATTATCAAAAGGCACAAGTCGTTCATCACAGAAAAATACTCTCCATTTTGCCCAATCAAGTCCCTCCATAGCTGGTAGACCAGCACTTAAAAATTTCGCGACACTACCACCTGAGACGCCCACGTTGAAACATCCCCGGCTTTCGATTGCCTCTTTGCTTTTTGCTGCTACGAATTCACACACTTTAGATGACAACTCTTTCTCGTCCAGCACGTGAATTTTCTTTTCAAGTGGCATGTCGAAATGTTTTGTCTGCAGTTGTTTGGGTATATGTAGTAGTGTCCGACTATCTTATGGACGCAGAATGAATTATGTTGACCTCATTAATTGACCCTCCGTGACCTTCAGCCATAAAGCTGTACAGAACATATTTTAAGATAATACACAGATAGATCATATTATTTAGAATTTGAATGAAATTGAGCAATAAATACTAATAGAAAGGATTTTCAATGTGAAAATTCGAGATAGTTGAACAATTTGAAGTTTTATAAGAAACAGACATAAAAACATATATATTTGCCGAGGACGAGGAAAATTTACCGGGGTTGTCACAACAGGGCCGAGTTTCCTATGGCCGCGATGCAAACATCAATATTTAATATCAAACCGCGCCCTGAGGTAGGATTCTCCTTTCCCATTGTTGCAGGATTTAAATGTAGAAAAGTATGACAGAATAATATAAGATTGAATGAAACTTACTTTTTACAAGGGAATTTATTTTTGTGATGAAGATATTCGTTTTCAAATTTCGGCCTAATTTGACAGTATGACGTCACGCGTATGAAGATATTTGCCTTAGCGAAATACGGCTACCTCTGTACACAACAAAAATGGCGATGGATAGGTGGAGAGGAAGGTGATGCTAAAAGCGAGAAGACTTTTACAGTTTATTCTCATCTGACTCTTATCACCCTGTATCGTAAAGTGTGTCAGTTATTCGCACATCTCTTTAAGGTAAGAAATGAGTGAATTGTCTTCTTATTGACCGAATTGTGCGGCTTGACTTGAGTGTAAACGTAGTTGTATTTCAACTTGTCTTGAAAATCGATCGGGGAGAGCGCGAGCTTTGCTTTTTGTCGACGACATTTTATCAAAGTATAAGAATGAGTCATGTGCTTAAATATGTTTTACTTGTAACACTGTGTCCATTTCAATATGTACGAGTTAATTCTAGAGTGGACGTGTTCCATGTCATCATTCACAACACAGTGTAGTCTGTCTTACACTTTACAGTCTGGCATCTACACACCGGCTTCAGTTGAACTGCGTTGTTGATTTGATCATAAAAACTATTTAAATGACCCCCCCCCCCCACTCCCCCATCTTAAACTAGAGATTGGTGTAACAGTAGTTGGCTCTCGAATCTAAAAATCAAACTCTGTTATCGTGATCTATCAAGCAAGATTCGAAAGCCACTGACTCGTCTCAAATCTAACTGAACTTCCTCCTTGCCTGACAGGGAAGTTCAAAAAGACAAACAAATGCATTGAACTTTCAAACTCCTAAAATGAAGACATGTTGAGTACACCGTAATTTGACTGACTGTTTTCATTGCCCTGGACAACATGTTACCCAAGGTTATGCAAACTACTGACGTAATACTAATAGACATGTGTCACCGTCTGCATAATCAAACACAAAACCACTGTGTTGACATGACACTAGTCTCACCATAAGTATAGTCTTTCCAATCATGAAATTTAAATGTTGTTTGAAATGAAATCAGAAAGTAAACTTGAAATCTATTGTGTATGTTACTGTCACCCACTTTGCCATCATAGTCTACTTGTACCAGTAGCTTCAATGTAACTGGTAATATGAATGTTCCATGAATGTTTACTAATATATCTGTGTATTGACCCAGACTTTTTGCCAGTCATGTTGACCCAATTTGTCTTGACTGGGGGTCATATAAATATCACTCCCTCATATTAATGAAAGGGTGCAATTGATTTATTGCACAGGGGTGACTGCGATTTTTGTTATACAATTAATGGAATATAATTGAGTTACAAGTGACTAAAAAGTTTTAGAAAGTAAAACATGGTTAACTAAAATATGTCCACAGTCTCACTGATAAAGGGACTGTGATATCATATGTCTTACTCTTAGTTACCAAAAGATTCCCACAATCTGACACTCGTGATAATAAAATTTTGCATTAGTGGTATATTAGGGGTCTAAAGTCAGCCTAGGGGTGAAGGTGATTCACAAGTTATACCCACACCCACCCGGTCCCCCAGTGAATAGTTGACTGAGAGGAACTACTATGGTAGTAGAATCTCATGGAACGATAATCATTCTGTAAGGGGATCTGTTGCCCTTTAAAATATGTATTTATTCAATATTGTTATTAATTTTATCCTTCCAGAAATAAACCATGAAGTCAAAGACAAAGAAGAAGCATTCTGATAGTGACAGTGTTCACTCAGAAGCTGATGGTTTGCCATCGTACAGAAAATCACCTCGTAAAAATGGCTGGTCTTGTCCATGGCATCCCTTGCAGTTTATAGAGTGGATTTTCATCACCTATTTTTGTATTATCTATTTTGGTTGTATTGTACCTACCTTCCCCTATGAATGGCAGCCAGCTGGCTATATTGTATCCTTTGGTACAGATACTGTCAAACCGTGTGTGTATGTGTGTTTGTCTGTCTGTCTGTCTGTCTGTCTCTGTCTTTTGGCATGTTGACAAGCATATTTCAGATTTTGAAGCAGTCACATATCAAACTCTGCTGTAAATAACTTTGAGATACACATCTTGTAGATTTTATGGCTTGAAGGGAAAGTGTTTGTTTGCCACCTTCAATTCAAGGTAGCATATTTCATCTGTACATTGTATAAGACTTGAAGTCTGGTTAAAGAAGATATGAAGATTTGAGGTCACATGTACATTTTCTGTGTCCCATAACATGTACTTTGTATTGTTTCACACTAGACCTTCTATATTAACTGGCTATGTAAAAATTATTTGACTTCATATTTGCAATGTAAATATCACATTATGGGTATACACTTTTCATACCTTTAATCACACAATGTATATTTACAAACTGATGTGTTGTGTACAAAGTGAAAGCTCATCCCCATTAATTTACCTTAACCTGGTGTGTACAGATTCCAGCCATTATCATGCTAGTTCACTTTATTGTACAAATTATCAGTATTACCATTGATCCAGCTGATCCCTCTACTCACAAACATGGAAAAGATCGTATGGTTCCAAGATTTGACAGAACTCAACATCCACATGTGATTGAGAACTCTCATTGTTATCTATGTGAAGTAGATGTGTAAGTATAAAACTGAAATCTCAGCCTAATTATTAATCAATTTTAGATCAAACATTTCTCTCATTTTGATATAAAAACAACTACTCAAGACACATTTTGATCTATTCTCTCAGAGATTTCGTAGTCAGGAAAATTTTGGTAGACCTCGACTGATTTAGTGATTACCTGGGGTTTTTTTTATTATTGATACATTAACATTTCCTTTTAAGAGATAAGTAACAGATTAACATGTTTTGTTTCTTTTTACAGATCGTCAACATCTAAACATTGTAGTGTGTGCAATAAATGTGTACTTAATTTTGATCACCATTGTAAATGGCTCAACAACTGTGTAGGAAGTAGAAATTACAAGTAAGTATAACAAACTTTCATCCTTAGCATAGATGTATAATAGTAATGTTAGAAGTTATGAAACATTCATTCTTGGTACCAACTGTGTGGTTCTGATCTACAGCTTTTTAGTTAACAGCATTATCAAAGTGATTCCTTTTGGGATCTGTTAAACTATAGACTAATGGACACTGTTGTAGAAATTTTCAAGCACACACCTCTGGTTGACTTGTCTAGATAAAAACAAATCCTTGATGAAATCCGCAAAGGTTTTTATCAACATTCATAAAACATCCTGGTGTGAGGTCGAGATCGTTTGCTCTCAAAATTGGTGAATTCTTGGCAAGTAGTTGAATTATTTCACCATACATAATTTTACATTGCCTACAGTTCAACAATGGCGTGCACCGAATATGTATTCATTTACTGTTTACATGTACATGTAAATTTAATATACATGTATGAATATTTCATTTCATTTACCAATACTTGATGTCACATTCATAAGAATGTAAACAAATTAGCTCATAAAGGTGAAGGGTTTAGAAGTAACCGTTAGCTTTTCCAAATAAATTACGTCAAAACCTATCCACTTTTATTAGTCTACAAGTTTATACTCCAGCTTGGAAGCACTATTCTAATATTTTTTGCAAAATGCTTCATATCCTTGTCTTATTTTAAGTCTATCACTAAACAAATCTACTATAAATCTTTTTTTTTCTTCAGATTTTTCATGTCCACAATTGCATCAGGTTTGGCGGCAGCTATAGTGGTTCTTATAGCAAGTGTATATGTTAGTATTGTATACTGGGTTGAACCAAGTTTTCTCCATCCAGACTGTGTGGGTAAGTGGGTTGTGTATATGTTAATTAAACCTTATGTTAGGCCTACAAAACAGTGTGCCACCTGATTGAATCTCTATAGTCTCTTTAGTTTGGTAGTACTAGTATCCAAATGTCAAATGGCATCAAGAATTCATGTCTCTTTATATTGGTAGTACATGTAATTAAGTATGAAAATGACTTGACTCTTTGACTAGTTTGGCCGAGTTTGCTTTTTCAAGACGTTTGTTACACATTCTACCTGTTGGCTAGAGGTTGTATGTGTACAATACATGACTTCTTGATACTTGGTTTACATTTGTTGTTTTCAACCACATATAGATCGTTCCTTTGGTAGAATTGATGTGGGAAGTCATAATCATATACCTGTTAAAACTGTAAATTACAGATTTATGCAAAACAAGATCAGACCAGTTTCAAAAAACCTTGAATTTTTTTTGCAAAGTGCTAACACTTAACACATTTCAAACAACTGAAATATGATCCAAATGCTTGTCAAGGTCATATTATTTGGCCTTGAACTTTTAAAATGAAGTCGGTGTTATAATGAAGATAAAAGTTAAACATCACATGAGATATACATGATAACAAGTCATTTACAGAAGATTTTTATATACATTGTACGAGAACAAAAACTGTACCAGCAGTTGTAAATCAAAATAAACATATGAATAGACATCATTGTTCAAAGCAAGTTGACAGTGTTGAATTGTAAATCCATTGCAAATACAGAAACTCAACAAGAACTATTTTGTATTATATCTGTTGATATAGAATAGGAAAAACACTCAATATTTTGTGGTATTTTGACTAAGTCAAGCTCAAATTGAAGTCATAGAACAAACTTACGCAAATATTCAATATTTGGGTTCATGGGTTAATATGGATATTTTGTATTGACTTACAGCTGGAACTGGAAGCAGTAACAGTCTAACACCTACATTGAGTTCAACTACGAACACTACAGCCATTATATCACCCATTAACGGCACAACAACAGTCATTCCAAGTACTACAGACAATTCTACCGGACCACCACCCTACTGTGACAATGACACATGGTGTAGGGACAACCTCAAACTATTTACCAATGTACCAGGCCTTGCATTCTTTATTATGATGATCATCACTGCAGTCCTTGCTGTCATTGCTGTTGGACTTCTAGCTCATCTTGTTCTCTTCCACTGTTATCTTAGTAAGTCATTAATTTTGTAGTTGATGTTGTGGTAGCTCTGAAAGACATGATATTGATTTAATACACAAATTAATGTTCATGTACCCTGGGTTCATAGTTTCAAATGAAAAGTTTTACTCGTGCAGCTTCCAAGAATTTTTTACTACAAGTGGAAATTTTCGATAAGTGTTCATGTAATTTGACAGGTTCTTTGTATGGTGAAATAACAGTCAGATCATTTGAATCAAGTTGCTTTGAACATTTATTGAACAATATACCTGTGAATTTGACTAGGTTTTCTCAGTAAATAACGAATAAATAAATAAATATACGCCACTATTAAAATTTGGTACACCCAAAGTCACATACATTTGTATGTATGTATGTATGTACAAATATATGATACAAAAAAATGTATAGGCACAGATATCATATATGTAGTGACTGGATAGAGACTGTGGTTTGATGTAGTGAATGGTTAACTTGTATGCATAGACTGATACAGAATGAATTAACACAGATTACATGTACTCAATAATCAACTTTTGAGCATTGTGTATGTTTATAGAATTTCAATGTTTGTTTCCTCCAATTGATGTACTGTTACAGATTGCAAAGGTCTGACAACATATGACTACATAATAATGAAGAGAGATGAAGAAGCTAGACGGGATGATGATGAAGCAAATTTTGGTGCTGATATTGAACCTCCTAAGATGAGAAAAATCAAGGTGAGGTTTCTTCCTCAGATGATTGCTAACCTCTGTCAATCTAGAACATAATTCACATATTTTGATTTTTGTTTCGTAGAGTTTTTGTTTTTGTTTTTTTTTGTTTTTTTAACAACAATTTAGCTGATGTTGACAACTAATGAGAGACTAGTTGAAAATTTGGCATGGCTGGAAACTCATCCTGCCCTGCATAGTTCAATTGTGTGGATGTTTATTGCATGCAGCTGTCAAGTTCATGGGCATTTTATATTATTAAATATATATCATGATTGCCTAATAATTAACAAAACCGTATATAAATTTCATGCTCAAAATTTAATAAGAGTTAAATCACTGCAGTTGCCCCATCTCCAAATATTAGACCGTGTGAACTAAAAATTCCAGATGAACAGTGTATAAGATATGGTTTTGTGTATTCGACAGCTGAAACATTCTTCAGAAACTGGAAATTGTCAGATATTGATATGCTGTCATCTATGGCAAGCATAGAAATAGATACTGTCTGTATTTTGTTGTATGACTGTTCATAACTGATGTGCTCCCTTTCTCTCATCATTACAGAGAAGCCAGATTGCCCCAATTAAAAAAGAAAGAGAAGAGATAGAGATGAAAAAAGCAGTTCCAGACGTTTTCCAGTATGTAACAATATCCTAGTGATAGATCGTGTCCACTATCTTGTATTGTACACTGTTCAGTGAAAACTGTCAAACTTCAGTAACTTTGATGTATTCATGTTCATGGTAACCTTTGTAAATAAATACTCTCTGTACATGGCCCCTGTAGTTGTAAATACAAGATTTTCTCAGCAATGAAAGTGCAGCTTCATTCTATTCAGTTCTTCAAAAAATACTGTTTACTCGTCAAAAAATGGCAAAAATTACCCTACTGCAAGCCATGGAAATGAATAGTTGAATAGAAATGAATAGTCCATGAACAAAGCTATATCGCTAGCAGGCTTGTTGATGCTATCTGCAGAGCTTGAATACTATGCAATAACACTTGCTTTAGCATGAGACAACATCACCCAGACATTTCATTTTAACGAGAATACTAAAATATAGACAAGACTGAAGAACACTGGACCCATATATATGTTGCATACCAAAGCCTGATTTTGTATCGCAAACAGAATGAAGGAGCTAACTATGTAGGGTTAGGGATTCAGAGTACAGGCTTTTCCAGTGTGAAATTGTTATCATATAGAAAACTAGGCCCAGTCCTCTTCAGGTTTGCCAAAATTTATTGTAAAAATTATGGCTACTGCAGCTTTGGTAAGGCTCAGTATTGGTTCATGTTGATTGAATGGTTGATAGAGATGTTGACTGTACATTAGGGGATTTGTGTAACGATGCAATCCAGCGTTGTTAGTTCTGTATGTTTGTTTTCTAATGTAGATAACCAATGTTACCTGTGTATCTCACAATGTGTAAGTAACTGAATGTTCTACTGATCAAGTCCACCTTGTAGTGTTCCTGCACCCTGTATATACATTGTATATAATATACCTTCTAACAACTACTTCTAACACTTTCCTCTATTCATGTTTTTTATATGTGAAACCATGATGTGTTATTTTTGTGTGTCTTTGTTTCAATGTATGTACCTGTAGGACAGATGAGAATGTGACAGTAGATTGTCATAGCCCCAGACACTGATTGAAGGATTTACCCATTTACAAGACATATTAGGTACTTTTTACAGTCATCGTTCTCCAAATTTATTAAACTTATGTAAAGGTCGGGTCAGCTAATCCTTGTAAGCCAGTCATTTAGTAGTGGCATCTTGTATATTCTGCTAAATTCTATTTGGGTGGGTTTTTCATGTTCAAGGTATTTGGGGATTTATAGATCTTGGGTTTGATTGATAGTAAGACTAATACATGTTATGTTAAAACATGGTTGAATGATGAAGTCTAATATTTTATCTCAAAAGGGTGGAAAACTCATTTCGTGTTTATGATCACTTACATAGGTTATAATACACAAGCAGTTCAAAGTCTTTTAGCATTTAAGTTTTCACTTTGTCTGGGTTGACAACCTTCATCAGAATGACAAATTCCATTACAAGTGACCACTAGGTGGCAGTCAGCTGTAATTAGGGAATGTATCACTCTGATGAAGATCGTTGACTGAGACAGATTGAAGGCTTAAATGCTAAAAGACTTTGAAATGCTTGTGCGTTATAATCTGTGTAAGTCATTTGATCTACTAAGCAAATGAACATTTTTTAAAAATGCTCATGTTTATGATGATTCATATTTGGGTGTTTTCTCTTAGGTTCACTTTGTATCAATAGTATCTTATCAATCTATAAGCAGGTGTTTAAATCATGTTGTTACCAGGTGTAAAAAGGGTACATTATTGTCTTGTCACTGCTGTGTTTCTTACGTCAATTTCTTTGTAACTGTTACATCTTCATGTGTGTTGATCATTCTGACTTCAGTTGGGAAATGTTGATTTAATATGAATTGTCATAAACATGAGTGGAGAGATAATTCTGCTTATACTCCCAGGAATGTAGAAAAAATATGTAAAGTAGATTTTATTTCACTCATCTCATTCAAAAAACAAACCATAGAGGTGACACTGTTAACATTTATTCTCCCTCCATCAGTAATTTATGAATACCTAACATGGTCTAGGTATACCAAATACAAGTTGACCATTTTACTACAAGTGAAATGTAATAATTTGTCAATACCACAACATACAATACTGTGTAGATGTTTGCTCAGTGTGTCTAAGAACAGCTGTGGATCATGTTTAGATATCGATTTCAGAAAAACCAGTGAAGTGATTACTATCATACATGTGCTTGTGTGTTGTAATTCCAGTCACTAATTTAAAAATGTGTGGAACCTGTTTAGTGTGTGAAATAACAATAACTTACAAGTACACACAGTTACTGAATACCCTGGTTTGGTGTAGCAGTACTAACACCTCAACTATTAGTAAAGTGGTCAATTAAAACATCCTGATAGTGTTACTTTATAGCAAAATCAATAGCATACCTAAGTCATCCCTCATCAGCACAAAGGCCCCTTAAGCTTACAGTCATATGCATATCATTCAAAACTGTAGAACACTCTTCACTTCTAAAGTCCAGAATAGCTAGTCAAAAATTTTGACAGAAATTGTGCAGATGTAGCTAGACCTTCCCAAATACAGCTAAGAATATTATTCTCTGCCATATATCGATAAAAGTGTCTCAGGCTGAACAAGTATTTCTCCTTTTTTTAAAAATTTTCTACATTTTTTTTTCTTCAATTTTCTACATAGAACTAGTAAAACTATATCTGACACCGACGGCACCTTGGATTACAAAAAATACGAGCAAGCACTAATAGAACAAGATAAGTCACCGGAAATGACAGATGTGACACCTGACAAGGACGATGAGGAAACCCACAAAGACAGTGACAATGAAGAAAATCAGAAAAAGAAGAAAAAGAAAAAACCAGCTGATGAAGCAAGTCCAACAAAAAAGAAAAAAAGTAAAAAGAAACGACCTAAAGTGAAACGACGATCGTCGTTACCATCAGACAAAACACCATTGACTAGTAACAGTATGGAGGAACCATGGGGACCACACTACAGTACACAGCTCAATCTATCCAGCAGTCTACCGCAGTCAACCTTGGAAAAACATATGAAATATGGACCACAGGGGATGCCTGTTGGTAAGTCTTATCAAAAAAAATTACTGTATTCTATGGATTGTAGAGATATATTTGAAATGATTGCAGTTAAATAATGTATTGTGTTTACTTTTATTGACTTGGCAAAATTGTTTGCCTGTCTGAGTCATAGTTTCTGGTTTGCCTCTTGTATACCCATTGACATGATGAATTTTGCAAAATGTGTGGTATGAATAACTGTGAATTGTTTGTTGTGTTAAAGAATTATATGGAATGATGTTGATGTTACAGGTGCAGCTGGTTTAAATTATACTCCTAGAGGGTTCCAGGCAATGCCGATAATGCAGAGTCAACAATACTACACGCCTCCACCAGCCATTAATATTACCCCAGCTAGACCAGCCTCGGACTATCATTCCTCCTCTGCTGAATCACTCAATGAAATACCTGTAGCTCAGATACATAGAGGACAACCAGGTAACCCTGTTGTTGGACAACCAATTAACCCATACGCAGGACAACCAGTCAATGGTAGCATACACATGTATCAACAAAGTGGCTATGGTCGAATTTCACCACTCAGCTTAGTGTCGTCACACGAGGGCAGCATTGCACAACCTTATATGAGAAGTAGTCTGGACTCAATACCGCTGTCATCATCAAAGACTCTACCACACAGAAAACATGAAGTTCCACCACTGGATTTTACTCAGTTACGAGACAGTGCCAGTGTAGGTCAACAAACAGCCAAGTCAACCGCTAAGTCAACGCAAAGTTCTAGAAGGACAAGTGTACGCGACATGTAAACAACAATGGAGGTTTTTAATGAAAACTTGCTATATCAGCTGGTATCAAACACTGACAAAGCTCTTTTCCTAAGAAGATCTGGATAAGAAGCCTGTACATGACAGTGTTTCTGTATAAAACTTATAACTCATCAAACTGAAGAAAAAAAATAAGTGACCTTAGAGCTCTGAGAATACTAACTGGTCCATCAAGGTTAATCTGTAGCCATTCCAAATAAAACAAAAAAAGGAAATTTTTTTACATAAAGTTACATCTGTCTGACTAGTCCATATTGTCATGTAATGACGTCCCTTTAACTTTGTTTCTAGGTAATTAAACGAATTTCAGTTATTTACATATGTCCCGTCCTTATTACACTGAAAGAGACACATACATGACTGGTCTCCAACAGTAAGTAACTCTTTGGTCAGTAGAAAAGTGAAAACCTAGAAATCTTTTTGTAAGTTTTCAGCTCAACTGAAACATAGACTGACATCAGCCGCAGTGTTCGCTCTTTGCATCCCTTTCTAGAAACATAAGGGAAGGGGATGATAAGGACGATCTCGGTGATGTATTTTACAGTCTAACTGAAAGAGTACCTTGTTTTTTATACATGTACTTTAATACTTACACAAAACGTGCTGACATGGAAGATGAGTGAACAGTCTTCCTCATAGGTGATTCTAAATAAAAATGATAAAACAACGAAAAGGTGTATGAAATACCAAATTTTTAATATTCATAAATCAATCTGAGGAACTGATGACAATATGTGCTATTTAAAACTCAGCATTTCAATGGTCTGAAATGAAATAATAACCAAACTGCAAATCATCTGGTCAGTTTGTAAACTTAAATAAAATTTTGAGTTAATTTTTGAGATTTCGAATCGTTTAGTTGAACAGTCAACGACATTATAGTTTGGGGAAATTTCAAATTGTATTTCCAATGACATTATTTTTCAGTTATGGAAATAACTTTGTATGTAAAATAGGCATACTAAATTTGACAGTAGTATGGCCACTTCCTGAAAGGACATCGCAAAAGTATCCTTTGTAATACAGGGTGCCTTGTGTCTTCTTACCAAATGTTATGCTTTTTATACTTACAAGATCAGAAGTCACTTTTGCCGAAAAAAATTAACACTATATAGGTATGTTTTAAAATCTACAATTTAATGAGAATATGAACAAATTTAAATAAAAGTGAATCAAGACGATTTCCGTCAGATCTCAAAACAAAAAATTTACAAAATCTAGCCGCCAGTATGTATATACTGAAAAACAACTGTTTTGGTAACTGCATATTTACTTGTTTGGAAAATCATCTCGTCCTTTTACTATATGTAAGTTGTTGTGTGTGTCTGTATTGTAGATTTAAAATTTAATGTACTTTAGAACAAGAAATCAAATCTGATAAGATGCTCTGACATTTACATTTTATATGCTGTAAATAATTTGATGCAAATGATATAGATTTTTTAAGAGATGACAATTTTTTTTTTTTAGAATTTGCCGAACTGGAGACATAACATGATAAATCGTACTTAAAGATAATAATTTATTACTATACTACCAGAGCCAAGTAGATGTAGCTGCGTGAGCATAGTGTATGGCCAATTGATGCAAATGTAAAACCTTAGCCAGACTGTAATTTAGTCTAGAGGCTATCTGTGGCTTCAAATCTCTTCTCACGTCTAGCTCAATGAGTTGCTTAGATGAAATGTCAGATTCTAACAAACCCAGCCACACAGTCATTATCATAATGTCTTTGTTAATCGATCATGAATTCTACCAAATAATAACGTGGCATTTATTTGAGCACTTAATAATGTCGAAATATGGTACTTTGTCATATCAGGATGCTACTACTTATACACTGTTTACAGTAGGGTTTACTCATTTACATGAACAACTTTTGATTCATGATTTCTTACTGAGCTAGACGAGATGACGAGAGATTATTGATGCCATGATATCCTCTAGAGTAACCTAAGCCTGTCAAGCACTTGGTAATAATTTGCCAAACTGTGTCAAATATGTATTCCGTCCTTCTTGAAAATTTTGTTCAGAATTTTAGTTAATAATTCAAACTATTTAAGTCATGCTCAGTTATTTGTGGGCAAGTTGATTTGGTTTGTATTTTTATGTGTGATATATGTACATGTTGAAAATACTTGACTAAAACCATCGTCGCATGCTAACAGCTGAAATACAACACTTAATTTTTGGAAACAAAAGTGAATCAAGTTGTCTTGTGTGATTTTATCAGTTATCTTGCAACTGTATGTATATTTTATATGAACAGACAAAAGACAGCCTAATTTTTTTTTTTTTTTTAGAACAACTCATGATATACTTAAATTTTGTGCTTGTGACTACGTTGCCTCATTTCATGCACTGCGTAATACTTAAAAGTTGTGGTATTCCGATGTGGAAACCCAGGTGATAGAGAGAGAATTCTGATAAAACTAGCATAGATTTCCATACATTGTGTCACAACTTTGATGTCGGACAATACCTAGGGAACTCAAGTAGTATACCAACGTACCAATTTTTACAAAAACAATAACATGTAAAAATACATATACCTGGTTTCCATGGCAACACTTATGGGTTTGGATTAACAAATTACATCATACCAAATTTTTGGCATTGGCAACAAATTTGAAGCACATCTGATACAACATCAATCCATATTAATTTTGCATTATTATTTCCTTTATAAGTACCAAGACAAATTGTGAAATGGAAAAAACACAAACGTTTTGAGTGTATTAGAATGTAGAGAATAAATGATGGAAATTGATAACATATTCTTACACTATATGGTCTGTTATGTGTCCACATTAAATGACTATCCCAAAGCCTCAAAGATATAAATAGATTTTATGTTACTATAGACCCCTGAAAACCGAAGTTGCCATGGTAACTAGGAAATATTATTACAAGTATTATGGTTACTTACTATGTATGGTACGATATTATGGAATATGTCAAAGGAGTTACCACACTACCAGTGTTCAAATGAATGCAGGCAGCTACACCAACTATTGTATATATTGCCCTGGTTTATTTCTTACATTCAGACTGTACAAACTATATACAATTGATTTAGTTTGATATTTTACCAGTACTGTTACTTTTCTTTCATTTCATATTGATTGAGTAATGTTTGCTTATTTAAAACATAGCATAGCCAGCTGTGTTTTGCTGTATTCACAGACAGCTATACATTGCATTCAGCAGTTGTTAGAATCATTGATTTCGTATATATATATATATGTGTATATGGATTGCAGCGGTGGAGGTACCACCGTGTACCAGTGTTAAAAAGAATGCTGGCAGCTATACCAACATTTGTAAACTGTGATTGTAAAATGTTTTAACTTTCTTAATATAGAGGCTGACCACAATATTGCATAGTTTATGTAATTTGCTTAAAAGACATGACAGTGATGTAGAATGCTGGCAATAGTTCTTAGACTTGTATTACTTCAATATTACATGTAATACCATCCAATCCTGTTGGATTAATATGGCTAAGGCTCTAATAAGGTAGTATTAACATTTAAGTCTGAATACAGCAACCTTTTGGTGTCTAAGATGTAGGTGGTGGTGACACCAAGTGACTAATATAAGCTAGGTCTAATGTACATGAAGAAAAATGGAATTCATATCCTGAGGCAGAATTGACTTTTTTTTTTTACAGCTATCAAATTAACACAAACAACTACTACAGTAACTGTATAAGTTGAACTGTATGTTTTTAGAGGAAAAAAACATATTTACATATTAAAGTGCACTCAACAGTCAGGCTGGATGTCAAAGTGAAATAAACAACCTCATACATAAATAATATGATTTGTAATTTTGTTGTTAATTGTTTAACCTCTGACCTCTGACCTAGCTTGCAGTGGTAGCAATTCAGGAGCAAGGTATGTAACATTGCTCGATAATGTTTTCACTATGCATTTTGCACGACCTCCATGTCATTTTCCCATAGACATCACAGTGGTCACTTCATAGTTGTGTGTGTATGTGTGTGTGTGTGCACTGCCCCACTGGCTTTTGTGGGATTGGTGTGAGATAACAACATGGGGACAAAAATATTGAATTTGATGCACTGACACCGGCATATGTTGGATATGATCACTACTAGATTAGAAAGCCAAAGACAAGCCTCTAGGCTAGGCTAGCATATTATGTACTTATTCCAGTCCAGCACAAGTTTAACTACCAAAGGTAGTCAACATCTTTTGCATTCAAAGTTCAATATTTTTGTCCCATTGCAGTCTTTATCTTATACCAATCCCTTGAAAGCTTGTGGTGTGTGTGTGTGTGTGTGTGTGTGTGTGAGTGTGTCCACATGTACACAACCTGTTACCACATCTGGATAACTTGATAATATTCTAATCATAGTCCCAGAGTTTTATTCATTGTCTTTTTATGTGATAACTAGGAATGTTTTTAACTTGATTCAGTACTAGTACAATGTAGTGTAGCAATCATACTCTTTAGCTCCATGCATATACATGAGCCTCCAACATCAAGCAGGGCAGGATGAGGCTGATTGTCTTTGTCAACATAAATCTTGACAGCTCCTGAACTGTGCCTAACTTATGATATGTCTAAGCTTAAATATGCTCCTGGTACCATTCTGAACTTGTTCTGTAATTTAGCCTGGCTCACAAGCTTTTTACTACCCTATGCGTTAACACAAATGTGTCATATACATGAAGTAGATCTTAGAAGTGTCTGGGACAGACAGGATGACCAGGTGTTTGTAGCAGCAGCATGTATATACAGTGCCCCACATTACAAAGAACCTAGGATACCTACAACAGTGAGGGCTATCCAAAGTTTGCAATATAAATGTGGTTATTGGGTGTAATCCTATTGCTAACCTCAAGCACAACTCCCAGACTTGATAACTATTGTATGGTTGGCCAAACCATAGGTGTTGGATAGAGCCTCGGAGAGCTATACATATCTCTTCAGCATCTATGGTCAAACAAGTTACAGTCAGGTACATACCCATTATACACAGAGTTTTGTGGAAATGTGCAATTCTCATATTTCAGAGTCTGATGCTGTATAACATTTTGTGTGAAATATTTGAGGGTTGAAATTATATATATCGTATAGGATCATATCCCCCCCCCCCCTCCCCCTCAAAGATCAAATGTAAGCTGGGTGGATGGTTGGTATTGGTTGGGTGGGGTGTGGGGGCTAAAAAACTTATTCTAGACAGTTAATGTTGTAAGATCTTTATTTTATCCTGTGTGCACTGAGGCAGGATTTACTCACTACATTATACATGTGATAATCATGTGACAATCATGTGACACCATGAATAATTATAAACATCCATAGAAATCAACTAAAATAGCATGCAATGGTCTGTACAAGCCAAAGCTAAATGGTCTTACAGTGGTTTTCAATTCATATCTGGTATGGCTATCATTTGGAGAATATTTAGTGAGTACACAACTCACAAGTATGATGTCATAATAAAGTAATAATTCTTTTAATGCAGGAATTATGATTTCAAAATGATCTCATCTTTCAGTTTGTAGTATTCCTGCATAATTCATCAAATTCATGTTGGTGACATTTTTTGGTCTGTGAGATGAAACTCTACTCTTCAAAACTGATTGTTTGAAAAGTATGCCAAGGTCAAAAACAAAAGAAAACAAAGAATGCAAGAAGGACTGCGAGGGCTAATTCTTATCTTATACTAGATTACACATTACGACAAATCAGAGATTTCACATTGTGTATTCAGCAACAGAGACGTGATTGACGTGTCTAGAATTACATATACAATCTGAACAACTAATAGTAACTGCCTCAAGATACCAAAATAAAATTTCTATGCTTTCCTCTACCGACTTGAAGCTTTAGGCAGGTTTGCTACAAAATAATTAAAAGTAAAGTCATTACCATATTTTTAAAACAAAATTGTTACCATGACTACAGTAGTGATAACAACAGCTCAATAAGCTTTAATAAATGGTGTTACTAAATTGCACAATAAAATAACCCCCCCCCCCCCCCCAAAAAAAAAAAAAAAAAAAAAAAAATTTTGGAAATCATTACAGAATCATAATTCTCTTTTATAAATAAATAATATTTTGTTCGATAAGTTAAATTTTCATGTACCGGTATCTTCCAAATGGTCATCGATATTATAAATATCTGAAACAATTATTATTTGAAGAATGGAGGGCTTTATTGAGTAGTTGATATCACTAGAATACAAAGGACAGTCAACAAGACAACATTGCACATTTGAAAAGTCAGAAATAAGAACTTGGACTCAAATAAATCAAGCAATAATCCACAAAACTGACAGTGACTGAAAAGAATTCAAGCAGCAAATCTATATTATCATGCAACTAATGATTTCTGATATTTCAAAACTACAAATGGTTAGTGCTAACTTTCATTTTAATCTACATTGCCATATATGAATTTGAACTTGGTCGTCAACAATGAAGACTGTATACATAAAGATATGTTGCGTCATGCACCAGCCTGCTTGAAGGGTTGACCTATGTGTGAGGGCGCCCTTCACTAAGTACCTTACAGACTCACTAAGTACAGACTATCTACAATCGACAATGACTTAAAAACAGGACTTTTCACAGCTAGATGTAGCATATAACACAACATTAAAGCTGCACTTACTGCGACAGGAATATTTTTTTGAACCTGTTTTGTTCAATATATTGACTTATTTGTAATATTGTACACCCTGAACAGTGTTGAATCACATGTGGGTAAATGTATTTGTGTAGCTATACACACACTATGGTATAATAAATAAATATAAAAAATTGATTTTTGGGTACCCCCTAAAATAAATCCACATGTAATCATGATTTCAACCTGTTACTCTACTACTTATGGATAAAACTGACATCTAATTTACATGTACAATGTCTAATTATTGGTACTTCATATACTATTACAATTTCCAATGCTGGTTGTCAAAAAAAATTATATTCAAGTTTAATACAGCTTGTGCAGCTTTAACAAGTAACTTCAAGACGGTGTCTTCAAACTAACATGTCAAAGTTTATAACTTGGGAAAACTACCTGCTATTGGGGTTTCTAGTGATAGTTTAGAACGTAAATAACATCTGAAGGAGTACTCATAGTACGCACAAAAATAAAATCAGTAAGCATTTGAACCTAGCTAATGTCTTGTAAAACCCCACTGATATGTAAAACTAGTCAAAAATTCAAGCCAATGCTGTCATTCATTTTAATACTGCAGAGACACAAAAATAAAGCTAATAAGTATTCTATACTTGAAATGATAACTTTCAAAAAAACAAAACAATATCAGGCAGATTCTGGTCAATTATACCTATTGAATCTACATTTGTAATTCATAAAAACATAGTAATAGATGACCAACTGGTAACAATGATCTCCTGCTAGTGTGTTTCAGTGTAGCTTCTAAAACAAATGTAACAGATTGGTGCAGAGTGAAATTGAGAAACTATAGGCCATACTAAAAACCAGTAGTTTACAGGAGAACTTCAATATTTAGGGACCTAAGGTTAATTATACCCTGTAGCTTATCAATAAAATTACTTAATGAATAAAAGTTTATATCTCTTGGGTCAAATAAGTACACAAATTCTGATCTTAAAGTCTAACAGATCAACAAAAAACACAATTTACAGACATTTATCATAAAATTTACAGACCATACACTTCAAATGGAATATGGATCTTTTCCAGAATTCAATGGTATTGGTAGATTGAAAGATCAGACCTTCTCATCCCTTTCATAAGGGGAGGGGTGATAAAGATTCACCCAGCAATGTAATCTAGAATCTAAGGTATTGATGGTTCAAATGAAAGTTCATCTGTGTTGATAAAACTAGATGATACAACTTTTGCTCCACAAGAAAATGTTAAAACCTGAAAATTGTTGACTGAGTAGTGAGGTCTATATTAAAAGACTGACCTACTATTCAGTACATTGGAATTACTTCCAAATTGTTTTTTTTTGACTCTGTTACTAAAATTTTTCATTTGTAACTATGAACCCAGAGATCATGAATATTCATTCTTGTATTAAGTATATGTGACCTTACAGACATACTTGCTGTAAAAAGGGGTTCAAAGGTGCCTGGATGTTTATATTGGTGGTTTGCTATGAAGGGGTCAAAGGTTATGGGTGGCTATAGTATGTCTTTCTTCATTTCATACTTTTCTTATTATTTTAACTAAAAATATTTTTGGGAATAATTTTTCCTCAACATGTGAATCAATTAAGTATCTAGTGACATAGATTTGTCTTTCTTTGGGTGACTGAATTTCTGACAGCTACAAAATTTTGTAAACATTTTGTAGGAAGCCTCGGAAGAGAAATGACCTTATGACTTTAAAATAACTGACAATTTTCCCTTCAAGCAGAAATAATAACATATTTATGATTTTTCCTTTTTCAAGATTTTTTGAAAAATGGTATATTTTTCTGTACTCTAAGGTAACTTCTTTACAGGTTGGTTAGCTTAAATAAATAAATTTTGCTCTATACTAGTATATCAATGCCTTCAGGGATTTCATTTTATCTAGCAAATAAAACAAATAAAATAATGGCAGTCTTGCTCCCATGGTTTGCTCCTTGCATGAACAAATAGCTCCTATAACATCACACAAAACAATCATAATATTTGATTAAAGTTACCAAGTATTTGTAGATTATGAGATTATGAATTCATTCAGAAAGTTTTCTGAAACTAAATCACAATATTTGAACAACCCACCTCTGATAACAAATCTGGAAAAAATCATATGATTCCAAAATTGGTGAGCTTGCACTTGGACTTAGGAAACTTCACAAGGAATATGATTTACATCATAAACTTATGTAAAACAACATTGTTACTACTACCCCTACCCCTCTTCCCCCCTCCCTCATAAATTACTGAACATCTTAAACACACCTCTACTATATCTCAATAATGATTGATATGTAATGAACATCAGCCATAAAACAATACAGTATAAAACTACTGCAAATTAATTACTGCAAATTGCCACTTCATCACTTGCTACAAAATGTTCTTAATTAATTAATCAAACAATAGTTTGTTGACCTACTTGAAAGTATCACTTTTATACAGACTTTCTGTAAGATATAATAATTTCAAACAAACACAAATATGTCTTAAAATTACAAAATTAACACAGATCAATCTTTTTTGTCTGAAAATGAAAAGACACATTTGTCTGTTGTGGAAGGTGCTATGTAAACTATGATATAGGGTGAACTAATGATAATAACAGCAACATACTACAGCAGCAAACAAGGTTTTAGTAATTTAAGATAGACACAAACTAAAACTATTGTTTGGTGTGGTAGATTACACAAGTGAGTGGCAGCAGTGCAGATATAATCACCCTATAATCAAGATAGTGTAAAACATTGGAAGTTGCCAAAATATAGACAGCAAGATAATGGATGTGATCAGAAACCAACATAGCTTATATCAACATGTCACAACAATATATGTCAATCTTAGTAGGCCAAAACCTTGATTGTCACTACTGTAATATGTGGAAAACCCCTAGAATCACTTTACAGTGTACATCAACAGATATTCAAACTGGCAACTCATCTACATAAATAACACTCTTTTCTGAATCTTCAACTTTACTTAGATGGTGTGATAACATTGCTCTCAAACAAAGTTAATTTCATTCCTGACGTAAAAAACTAATTTCTACTGCCTTAGGATAGATTTTGTAGTAATATTACAATATCATTGAGTACTCTATTCTGATTTCAACAATAACTTACACACCATGTGTGACACAGTCATAACAATACTGAATCTATAGTGTTGGCCACACAATTCAGAATGAGGGTGGTGGGTGGTCACTTGACATTGCACAAAAATAATGAAAACAATAACATGTACTCACACACACACACACACACACACACACACACACACACACACACACACACACACACACACACACACACACACACTCACACACATGCATATATTCTTACACACATGCAACATGCAGGCATACATACATATGTACATCCATCCATCCACCCATCCATCCATCCATCCATCCATCCATTCATCCACCCACCCACCCATACATACATACATACATACATACATACATACATACATACATACATACATACATACATACATACATACATACATACATACATATACATACATACATACACACATACACACACACACACACACACAAACAAACAAAACAAACAAACAAACAAACAAACAAACAAACAAACAACAATAACAACATATTTCTTTGGTAAGATCAAACTACATCCATTCTGCTGCTGTGTTTAAGACAGCAAACAAAGCTGCACCAACTGATGCAGTTAAGGCCCAAAAGGCTACTTTGACTATTGCACTCTGGTCCTCCTGATCCAGGCCGTTTGGTGACAGCTTGTTTCTACGTTCCGCTAACTGTCTCTGCCTTCGGCGTAGGACTGTGTCAGGTCTCTGGCTCAATGAAGTCTCTTCAAATTCACCATGCTTGGATAAAGTAGCACTACAATAGACAAAAGTGATGATTCTGAATTTGACAAAAGATACTCAGACAGCAATCAATGTATCAATCAATCAATCAATCAATCAAAGCACAAATTCAAGCAATATTTACATTCCATATTACTTAGTTTATCTCTATATACATGTACCAATTCTGAAGTGCATGGATACATGAACATTGCACCTATATACTTTCATTTGAACGATAATTCCTAAAGTTTATTTTACCCACAGTGTACTTTTCTGAATCCTCTTTCTCACAAGGCGTATTTGTTTGTACACAAGTAACTACTAGTTGGGAAAAAGCCCCAGATTTTAATCCCAGGTTCTTGCATTAGTGACAACTCCACTCTTTGGTGACTTACCTTTGTTTGTATAGTAACTGTGCTTCCTTTGCTAGAGCTGATGGTGGATATTGTACAAAAAGATCTCCTGCTCTACTAATCAGGTTTTCAAAAGGTAAATCTTGTGGAATCTTAGATAACAGACTATGTACATAGGTCATCTCACAGTCTCCTGCCAATACTTCATCCTCTCGGTATAACACAATCTGTAACATAAACACACATGTAAATTACACTGACAAGTTCCATCCCTCTTTTCATATTTCATCATTCAGCATCTTCAGCTCTTAAAGGGGAACACCACTCAAGGAAATCAAGACATTTTCATAAACTATAGGTTCTGGAGAGTCATTTCATGATTTTACATCACCTACAATTACTTGCAATTTTATAGGGTATCTTTGCTATGGGCTATTGCATCATGGGAGTCAGCAGAAACAATGTTCTCAATTTGCACACTGAATATTCATGAGTCCTTAACTGCCTATACCTTTCAGTGTAAAACAGCTGTCATGAATATTCAGTGTGCAACTCAAATACATGTACATTAATGCAATACACCATAGCAAATATACTCTGACACTGTGATTAAATCTGGAAAATTTACTTCAGAAATATGAATAAGGTGAATGAGAGTTTGAACTTACTGCAGCTGCAAGGTAGACAGGCATGAGAGGATGACAGGCCAAGAAAAAATCATACAACCGTACAACACTACGGAAGTCATTGAGAACATGGCCATACCATGTGATCAACCAGGCCAAGGCAAATATGGTACCAACATCTGACCTGAAATTAGATGTATACAGTATAGTGTGATATTTTCATTTACTAACACACAATGAAATCATTATTACATAATAAATGGATTTTATAAAATAAATATCAAACTCCTGAACATAATTTCATATAATTTTAAACTAACATTCAAATTTGCATCATAATTTATATGATAATATAACTCATTTGAAGGTATTCATTGATTTGTATCTTTTAACATTTTTTTTGCAAGTAAATCAATAAAACTAGCCTACCAAGAAATCTTCCATTACATTTTGTACGTATCTGATTCATAAACTTTAATTTACTATCTAAGAAATAACTTTAAGATTTGACCTTTGACATTTGAACTTTGAACCCATGTCCATTATTCATATAGTACTTACTTTTCCATAAAGTCTTTGAGTGCTGGATTAGCCTTGCCTATAATAGGCAGTAAATAGTTTAACATATGCTTAGTACTATCCATGGTTGAATCCATGAAGTCTCTGAAATATCAACACAAACATAGTCAATGAAACATTTACTACTTGTAACAAAAGAGACCAAAATTGTTTTGACAACTGTGTATTTTTGATTCAGCAAATTTTATAAGTTTGTTGAAAAATATAGATATTGATTTGTAAAAATAACATGGGTGTTACTCTAGTGTGTTGTATGGTAGGTTAATGATTTACAAATTCAATGCAACTATTTCCCTAAATAACCAAATGAAGTTCTTTTATTAGAGGACAAGCTGGTGCCTTCTTCTGTTCTTTGCCCAGTGTTAGCTTTAGAGGGCGCTGTTCTGTTTACCTGCATGAGGGTCATTGCTGTAAGGGTCCATGCCATGGCATTTCCGTGATCCATTGGTGCCTATGCACTGTAGTTGGACTGATTCTAGTTTTATCAACAAACTCATACCACATGTATAAAGTCTAACATTATTGTTAATATTATCTACATCTGAAGCAAAAATCAACATATTCAAGCAAATTTTGGGCATAATTTTGGCAGACTATTATAAACTAACTTATGGACATGATATGTGACTTACCTGAGATGATGGGTTGATAGTTTGTCAATCAAAGCAAAAGATAAATCTTGACCTACAACTAATAGGAATGTCACACAGATATCATGGTATCCCTGGAAATAAAATACATAAATCATTGTTAGAATTATGAAATAATTCACAATATGATTAACCTCCCTCTTCCATTATTACCTCTAATGCCCCCCTACACAGCCACACAGACATAGACACAGACACAGACACAGACACAGACACAGACACACACAGACAGACAGACACAGACAAAGACAAAGACACAGAAACAGACAGACACACATACACGCACACAAATGCATGCATACATACATACATACATACATACATACATACATACATACATACATACATACATACACACACACACTCACACACACACATACATACATACATACATACATACATACACACACACACACACACACACACACACACACACACACACACACACACACACACACACACACTTACTGTTGTAGCTTAAATTTTGCTAGATGTAGGTTGAGGGCGCTCGCACATGTGCATGGGAAGGAAACAAAGTTTTGAAGTGTGCCTTTTGGGCCAACGTGTGTGGGAAGAAATATTCCACATTATTACTTGACTACAGACGAGTTAACCCCGATAACAGAGGTTCGTACTTACTTTAGACCTTTGTGAAACACCTTTAGGTATTTTGAATGTAAATGATCGACTTTTAGATCTGTTTTGTTGCAAGTTATCATTGCCGCTACCATCGATTGTCATCGTCACATGTTTGCACCGGATGTGAATTTTACCATCGTGAGATACAGAATATTTAAGGACTTTGACTTTGATATTAGACCTTGCGAGATATCTTATGAATAGTTGTAAGTTCTTATCATGTTTTTGAGTACTATTACTGTTCTAGAACTCCTGTAAGTACACATAACTTAGTAACAGTGTTAAAGTATTGGAGTCGATTTCTCATTCCTGTCAATAGGTGGCGCTATTCACCTAAGTTATTACTAGAGATTTTGAAGTGTTGTATTTTGTATTTACAAGTGTTATTTATTGTGTTATTTTCAGTTTACGTGTCTGCGACATAGTGTGCCAAAGTGTGTGATTACGTTTCATTACGTGATTATAAGCATTCAAGTATGACAAGTCTACAGTAAATAAAGTTTCAAGTTACTGTGAAACCAAGGTGTCAATTATTGTCGATGCTACTACATAGTAAACTCTGCGGTGGAATAACTCGAACATAAGAAGAGAGAGTAAACCGTTGATGTAATGTGAAACTGTAAGAAGATACATCAAACTCTCAATATCTGTTCCAAGAAAACAAGGTAACTCAACTCAAGACTCAACCAGATGTTTGGGTGTATACTCAACGTGAGAAGAAAAGAAAGAAGTGAACTCCTCTAAACAACAGGTGTGTCAATACTTAATTGCACAACAGAAGTTTATCAGCCATGGCAGGTATAGAACCAGATGAGTCTATTGTAACGATGCGTGAAAGAAGGCAAGTAGCCTACGACCAGGCAGTAAGGGAGCTTGAACATATTATCGAAGCTCTGAACAATTTGTTAAGGGTGCATGGTAGTAAAGCACAGGTTTTAGAACATCACAAGCAGTTTCTAAGACTTTATGATCAATATCTCACTGCTGAGAATGACTTGTATTACTGTCTTTCTGAGCATGACCAAGGTTTCTACAGTCTCATGTTTGCTGGCAGACGTAGTTATGTGAGGGAAATGCAAACATCTGTCGAGAATTATTTTGGCCGTTTTATAGACCCAGAAGACAGTGCATCCCAAACTAGTGGCAAGACCAGTAAATCGAAGTCCAGTAGAGGCTCCAGATATTCTACAACATCATTGTTGCGGCTACAAGAGGAACAGAAGCAGGCAGAAATTAATGTACGTAAGTCAGCTTTAGAAGAAAAACTCCGGTTAGACATTCAAGGCAAAAGGCTTGAAATGGAATTAGAAATGTCAAGACTACAACTGGGGAAATTGGAAGAAGAGTTCAGACTAAAGCAGGAAATGGCTGTCAGTAATGCCCGCACACAAGTCTTGGAGCGTTTTGAAGAAAATGTAAATGGTAGCTGTCTTGACACTCAAATCACAAGGCCTGAGTCAATCAAGCATAGAGTTGATGTAAAACCCAAGTCAAGTGGTACCAAGTTACTACCCGAGTCGAGGAGGCAACCAGTAGACACTACAGCTGAAGTAAGAGATTATGTTTATTCATTGCCTGAGCCAAGTCAGCCTAGAACAAAGACAAGAAGTCCGCAAATGGAGACTTTACAGCAACCTGAAGGAGTACAATCTCACCTTGTTAGCGGATTCAGCAGATACAGTAGACCAGATGAACACAGTAATTATACAATTCGAGTTCCAGAGACAACAGCCATGTCAATTGATCGTCCTGTTGGTAATGGTACTGTCCAGCGTCCAGAAGTACCTGTGTCAACACAACCAGTATCTTCAGTAGTTCAGCATGCAGGTACACAGAACATAGGTGAAATGACTGCACGTTGTATTACAAAGGAACTTAGAAAACCACAGGTTGAGTTGAGTAAATTTGGAGGAAATCCCATGGACTTTCCTAGATTTCTACGCCAGTTCACTACCAGGATAGTAGCCTACACAGATTCTGATGATGAAAGAATGAGCTACTTAGAACAATATACGACAGGCGAAGCACATAAGATCATATTGGGTTACTCACACTTGAATAGTGACATTGGCTATTCCAAGGCTATGGAAGAACTGAAAACCAGATATGGAGATCCAGAAGTTGTTGCTGCTGCATACATTAAGAAGGCCTTGAATTGGCCAGCAATCAAATCAGATGATGCTAAAGCACTCGATGATTATGCAGTGTTTCTCATGGAGTGTCAATATGCTGTTGGCACTGTAGATGCTGGCAAGGTACTAGAATACGCAGACAACATTAGACAGATAGTAAAGAAGCTTCCATTCTGGCTACATGACAAGTGGAGGAATATTGTCCAAAACAATAGAGATCAAGATGAAGCTGTGCAGTTCAAACATTTGGTCGATTTGGTTCGTAGAGAAGCAAGGAAAGCTACTGATCCTATGTATGGAAGAGATATGCTTGTTTCGGAGACAAAGAGAGTATTTAATACATCAGGAAGGCAATTCAGAGGTAAACAGGCTGGGGGAAAGGTTTTAGCAACCAATGTGGAATCTTGTAATGCCAGTTCGCTGTATAAGGATGGCAAACAAACATCAGCAGGAACTGATCAGAACAAAACCAGCAAGAAATTCGCCTTCGATAAACCATGTGGTTATTGCAGTGACTCTGGACATGTATTAAATTCATGTCAAAACTTTGTAAGTAAACCCGCAAGGTATAGGTCAGACTTTGTCAAGTCCAAGGGACTTTGCTATGGATGCCTCAAGCAGGGACATCTGATAAGACAATGCAGAGCCAGATTATCTTGTGATAGGTGTAATGAGAAACACCCAACTATACTTCATGACGAGGACCGAGCTCACAAGAGTTCAGTGGAAATCAGCGATACTGCCAAGTCACAGCAAGGGGTTTCCATTAATTCCAATACCTGTATGGACAGAACTGTACTAGACAAGGCACAGTGTTCAATGGGGGCCGGTGACGGAGAATGCACCATGGCCATTGTGCCAGTCGTAGTCAGAGCCCGGAATAACATAGCTGTTGAGACATATGCGTTCTTAGATACAGGAAGCAACGTCAGCTTTTGTACTGAAAGCCTAGCCAAGCAGCTTGGGGTGACTGGGCGGAAAATGACAGTTAAGCTAGACACTATGGGGTCACCACAATGTCTCACAACTCACCAGATCAGTGAATTAACGGTTAGCGATTTGGATGGTCATGACTGCGTTAGTTTGCCACCACTGTACACCAAAGAGAGGATCCCTGTGACAAGTAAACACATCCCAACACAGAAGGACATTGAAAGATGGGATCACCTAAAAGGGATTGCTGTACCTACATTAAATGCTGACATTGGTCTGTTAATTGGAAATAATGTTCCTGATGCCTACACTCCAAAGGTTATCAAAACTGGACCTCGAGGGAGTCCATATGCAGCCAAAACAGCCATTGGATGGATCTTGTGGAATGTAATCAGAGATAAGGAAGATCTTCATAGTAATTTGGCAGTCAACAGGGTAGACGTAACAGTCTTGGAGGAAAGTCGTCAGTTGGAGCAGCTAGTCAGAAATGCAATAAATTTAGACTTCCCAGAGCGGTGCGTAGACACCAGGAAGGAGCCTTCCAGGGAAGATCAGCTGTTCAAAGAGAAGATGACCAAGTCAATCAGATTCCAAGGTGGTCATTATTCTATGGACTTACCCTTCCGAGATGAAAGTGTATTGTTGCCAGATAACAGAGATTTAGCACTGAATAGACTGCATTCACTCCGAAGAAGGATGGTAAAGGACTATAAGTTCTTCACAGACTATAAAGACTTCATGAACAAACTGTTAGTCAGTGGATATGCTACGAAGGTTAGTGAAGATGGTGTTCAAGATGGCACTTCCCAGAGTGGTAAAGTCTGGTATATACCACACCACGGCGTATACCATCCCAGAAAACCACAGAAAATAAGAGTTGTATTTGATTGTTCAGCCAAGTGTAAGGGTGTGTCGCTTAATGATACACTGCTGTCAGGACCCAACTTGACCAATACCATTGTGAATGTTTTGTTGAGATTCAGACAGGGGCCTGTGGCTGTAATGGCCGATATCGAAAGTATGTTTCATCAGGTCAAGGTTTCAGATCATCATACAGACTGTCTGAGATTTCTCTGGTGGCCAGATGGAGACTTCACGAGAGAGCCAGATGAGTACAAAATGGTTGCACACTTGTTTGGAGCAGTGTCGTCACCAGCATGTGCAAACATTGCACTTCACCAGACTGCAATAGACAACAAGCAGGACTTTAACTCTGAAGTAGTTGACGGTATCTTCAGGAATTTCTATGTTGATGATTTCTTGAAGTCCATTGATACTGATGAGCAGGGCATTGTAATTGCCAAGGACACAAGAGAACTCTGCCAGAAGGGTGGATTTCGTTTAACAAAGTGGATCAGCACAAGTAAGGCTGTTAACAACTCCATACCTGTAGAGGAGAGGGCCAAGACACTCCTATATAACCTTGATCAACATGACCAGCAGATAGAGAGAGCTCTAGGAGTAGTGTGGTCAGTCGACACAGATACCTTTGGTTTTAAGATAAACCTGAAGGATGGACCATACACCAGAAGAGGTATTCTATCCAAGATTAGCACAATCTTTGACCCGTTGGGCATTGCTGCGCCATTTGTATTGCCAGCCAGGATACTATTACAGTCTCTTTGCAAGCAGAATATTGGATGGGACGAACCTATAGGTGGAGATGACCTTAAGAAATGGCGGCAGTGGGTAGAAGACATCGCTTACATAGAGCAGCTCACAGTTCCAAGGAGTCTAAAACCTAGAGGTGTCCAGATCACTTCCTGTCAACTTCATATGTTTTCCGATGCTAGTGACAAGGGCTACGGGATTGTAGCTTTTACCCGACTTAGTGACAACAGAGGACAAGTGCACTGTAATCTGTTGATGGGAAAGGCCAGAGTCGCACCCTTGAAAAGGATCACAATACCCAGGATGGAATTGACAGCGGCGAGCATATCAGTAAAGTTTGCTCATATGATCACAAAGGAAATGGACTACCAGTTCGATAAGATTATCTATTGGACAGATAGTATGTCAGTGTTACGCTATATCAACAATAACACTAGCAGGTTTCATACCTTTGTGGCAAATCGTCTCACTACCATACATGAGGGATCATCACCAGAGCAGTGGAGGTATGTAAACACCAAACTGAATGCGGCTGACATAGCTTCGAGAGGACTACAGGTCAAGGACGAAAAGATGACCAAACAGTGGTTATATGGACCAGCGTTCCTAAAGATGGATGAGTCACAATGGCCTAAGACAGAGTTGTGCAGAAATCTGCCTGCTGATGACCCAGAAGTAAAAGGGGTTGCAGCAAGCACCATGAAGGAAGAATCCCATACAACAATGGACAAGTTGTTAAGCAGATATTCAAGCTGGGAAAGGCTGAAAACTACAGTAGCTTGGATTCTACGACTGAAGGAGAATCTGATGAAACATATGAATAGAGCTGAGAGAGTTACTCACAATGATAGTCAGAAGCCAGACTACTTAACAGCAGCAGACATGAGGGCAGCTGAGATGTCCATAGTCAAATATGTGCAGGAAAGACATTTTTCAGATATCAGTAAGGACTGTGAACATAGGTTCATGAAATTAGACCCAGTTAAAGACAGTAATGGAGTTGTTAGGGTTGGAGGAAGACTGTCACGAGCAGCAATTCCCATGGAAACAAAACACCCAATTCTCTTGCCAGAAGACTCACCAATTACTGAGCTAATATTACAAGACATCCATCGACATACAGGACATATGGGAAGTAACATCACTTTGACAAAGCTGCGTGAACGATATTGGATTCCTAAAGCCAGTGTCAAGATCAGAAGTATTATTGCTAAGTGTGTTGTTTGTAAGCGCTATAGAGCCAAGCTGATGACACAAAAGATGGCTGATCTACCAGAGCAGAGACTGATTATTGGAGAACCACCATTCTCACAGTCTGGAGTCGACTATTTTGGTCCATTTGAGATCAAGCGGGGGCGCAGCACAGTCAAACGCTATGGAGTGTTGTTCACTTGTTTTTCTATCAGAGCAGTTCATATTGAGGTTGCTCATAGCCTCAACACCGATTCATGTATAAACGCAATAAGACGATTTGCTGCTAGAAGAGGTCCTGTTCGTAAGTTGAGGTCTGATAATGGTACTAATTTGATAGGAGCAAAACGTGAGCTTAGGGAGGAGATAGAGAAATGGAACCAGTCAAGAATGCACTCCAGTTTGCGCCAAGAAGACATAGAATGGGAATTTAACCCACCATATGCTTCCCACCATGGAGGAGTTTGGGAAAGGATGATACGATCAGTACGGAAGATTCTATATGGCTTATTAAGAGAGCAGAATACTCGTTTAGATGATGAGGGACTACAAACCCTGATGTGCGAAGTTGAGGCAGTAATCAACAGTAGACCAATCACCAGAGTATCGAATGATACTACAGACCCTCAAGCACTAACACCTAATCACCTTCTATTGTTACAGTCAGGACAGGTACCACCACCTGGAGTATTTCAGAAGGAAGACAACTTTGCTAGGAGGAGGTGGCGGCAAATTCAACACTTAGCCAATG